>NC_053155.1:287614968-287629968 GCF_016835505.1 Polypterus senegalus | reverse complement strand
ATAACCTGTCACAGACCATCCCAAATCCATAGCCAGTAGACAGACTATTATTTCTAGCCAAAAACTAATCAATAAAATCTAACATTGCTGCGCATTATATGAGGCTACTATGGTGTAACTCTATTACTTGTTTATACTCAATTAAATTACACTGTTTTATTGCTGTATTAATTAACATATATAAAAGTATTAAAGGTGACGCTTTGAAGGCTGTTAAATCTCTTACTACAGGTTTGCATTCATGCAACTCTCAGCTGTTACAGCAACTGCAAAAATATGTTCAAAATCTAGATTTTGGTTTATTTATTTCATTTTTACTCAATAATGTTCAATTTTGATAAAAAATGACTTAGTACAATATGTTGCACCATAATAAACAAACCTTCCTTCTGAGTTTAAAATACTATTTAAGCTAAAAACAGCATCAGGAACTGAATACAATAATTACACAGGTATACACTGAACAAATTGCTTTATTTCATGTGATTTTTAAATATTTTTGGGCACTGAATTCAAAAATGAAAACCGTTTTTCTCCATCACATAACATTTTTTTTAAAAAAAACATGTTTTTTTAACAGTTGTTTAGTTTTAGTTTTTAGTTGTGTAGTTTCCTTTTTTTTATTTCCACACTTAATTTAAAGAGCAACATTTTCTCTTAATGATAGTTTGGTTGAATTTGGTATTTTCTAATATTAAAATGTATATTTAAACCAAACTTTAAATAGTCCTTTATAGATTTATACAATGAGCACAGTTGGTTTATATGTGAGGACCTTAAGGTTCTGTGTACTTTACTGGGTCAGAAATCAAGGAATACAGAATTCCCATGTTTATTCTGCGAGTTGGGTTAAGAAGGAATGGCCAGCTAGAAATGGTGCAAAAAACATCATCAGAACTAGGGTTGTGGATCCAGATAAAGTGCTGCTAACACCACTTCAAATTAAACTTGGTTTAATGAAGCAGTTAGACAAAGCTCTATCAAAAGATGTTTTGTGTATTTATGATAAATGTTTCTGGGTCTCTTTGAGGCTAAAGTAAAAAAAAGGACTTGATATTAGAAATTTGATTTCAGATGCAGAATTCGATGAACAACCTGGAATGAGAGGGTTTTTGTATCATTCAAAGTAGTAAGTTTCCAGGTACAAAGAATGATCCAACTTATAAAGAAATTGTAAAAAAAAGATATAATATATATATATATATTAGTTATATTTAAGGAATTAGGTTGCAAAATGAGCATCAAAATACACTTTTTACATTCACATTTGGAATTTTTACCTGAAAATCTTGGAGCGGTGAGTGAAGAGTAGGGTGAAAGGATATCAAGAACGTTTAAAAAAAGTACCAGGAGCTTTGGGATGTCAGTATGATGGTGGACCTCTGCTGGATGATTCATTAGGAAGAACAGGAAAATGGGTACAAATGATGGGCCACTAATCCAAATTTTAACATTAAAAAAAAGTGAGAAAAATCAGAGAAATTATATGTAAGTTAAGAAAAAGGTATTTTCTTTACATATATGTTTAAAAATATTACATTTACTAACACTATTGATTTAGAACAAAAGTATATACATGCATTATGTAATGTTACATTTTAATTAAGTTTCTTTTCAGTTTTATACATAAAAGTGATATCATTGAAGCATTCTAATTATATTTATTACTGTGTTTATGTATACAATCAATATGTACAATAGTACACGGTTGTTGTACCGTGTTAGCCATTATGAATGTAGAGAAAAGCCAAGCAAAATGACACCTTTTATTGGCTAACTAAAAATAACTTTTATAAATAACTTTTTAGTTAGCCAATAAAAGGTGTCATTTTGCTTGGCTTTTCTCTGTATACAATCAAAAAAACTTCATAGTTAAAACAGTTTTTATGTGTTTAATTTTATACTTGTATTGAATTCAATATTGAATGAGATTGAATATATATTTGGCCATATCGGTCAGTCCTGCTTTCTGGCATTATTCTACCCATACCATTAAAAGTCATGAAGATGCCCCCTTCTCCCATTCACAAATTAAACGATTCCATCTAAAATGACACTAATGCATACCTACTGCGGGCTAATTTCTGCAAGCACTCTCCCATCCTTCTCTCATGCAATGCAATGACGCCCACTTAAATAACATCGCACGCACACCTTTGTAACGTGGGAGGAAACAAAACCTCGTACATAAAAAGCATACGGTCCTGATGAGTTAACGGCCAATTGAAAGAAGGGAACACCGGACCCAGAGCTGCAAGTAGAAATGCTAACCACTGTGCGAGCATCCCAACCAATCATATTTAGACCTGGGCTTACTAATGCAAAAGCTGAAATGGAAATCTGCATAGATGTTAAGCAATATATGGACGAGACGGCAGGGACAACTGTGAAATTTCTTACGTTCTCAAAGTCCAATACTATGAAATTTTCAGCCTTTTAATATTTCCAGTTCATGCACGCTTGCATATGACAACTAACAGTTAAAAATTGTAGGGTACTGAGTACTAATTACGAAAAGCTGCTAAGTTAGATATGAAAAGAACGCAATGTGTATTTGAATGCCATTGAATATTATAATAAAACAAAAAAAATAATAAAAATACATGTATGCTTTATTTAAAAATGGAGACGGTAACTATTTTAAATTCCAAAAACTACCAGGCAAAAAAACCTTTAAAGCACCATCAAATAATTTCTTACCTGGTGACTTAAGAATGATAATTTGAATTTCTCCCACTTTCCAAAGTTAAAACTGTCATTTTTGTACCACTCGTGGTAAAACAAAGTCCAAAATGTACTCAAACTGGCTAAAAAAATCACAAAGTCAAGTATTAACACCGGTAAAGCAAATCATTTCACAAAAAAACGTTCTTCTAGTCCAGAAAGGTGCGAAAGAAACGCTACACGTGATGTTAAGCGGCAGTGTGTCTTCCCAGCTACGCCCCGGCGCGAAGGATCATGGGTATCAAAGGACTTTTGCGGACACACTTGACTACGCGATTAGTCAGTTAGGCAAGCTATCTATTCATAAGGCGTGTTGTGCCATCTAGCGGGCAAAACTCAGAGGCGGTACATTTATTATCGGAATGTGATTTTGCTTCCATTGATAAAGACGTGGTTGTGCCGCATTCTCCTAAGAATAGTGTTAAAAGCCTGCGGTGGGTTGGCACCCTACCCGGGATTGGTTCCTGCCTTGTGCCCTGTGTTGGCTGGGATTGGCTCCAGCAGACCCCCGTGACCCTGTGTTCGGATTCAGCGGGTTGAAAAATGGATGGATGGATAGTGTTAAAAGCGACCGAAATTTACTCCGATCGAGACACTCCTCAATAAGATCACTGGCACTTTTTTTCTAGGTGGTAATTTCTACTTTATTAACATGCTATTTTTCTGACATACTATAGTAATCCCAGAAGAAAAAAATCACTTGACTTTTTGGGGTTCAGAGCACAGGGTCAGCGATTGTACAGCACCCATGTAACATTTTTCAGGTAAAGGGCCTTGCTCTAGGGACAAATAGAGTAGGATCACTGCTGGCAGTAATAGGGCTTGAATCAGTAATCTTCCAGATACCAGCTCAGATTAGCCTCACACTACCAGAGTTGTAAAGAGGGAGGAGTTTTAGAAAACTCCGCTGATCTTATTCTTGTTCTGGGGACACAGTGGATACTCCTTTGAAATTTGAACATTTTTTAACATAAGGTAAAACCTGTCTTTACCTGGTATTTTCAGCAAACAGCATAGTGGCTACTTCACAGAAGGAATGACACCTGGTTACTTTTAGTGTTTGCAAGTTCTTAACTTTGCATGCGTGTTATAAACCAAAGAGTATGTGGGAAGTAACTGGATGGGGTGGCTGTAATTTTAAAGCACAGTTATTGGCTCACCAGTTAAGCTTCTCAACAGGTCTTTGGTATTTGGAAGGTGTGTGGAGACCACATAAAGTTTTCACAGGTAGTGACATTCAATCACACTCTACTAAAGCCAGTGTGCTATTGTGTTCTTAAATAGTCCTGGGGTGGTTTGATTCCTGCATTAGGTAGGCTCACTATAAAGGAGATGGGGTGGAAAGCTTGTAAAACACACCTATAAAACAGTAGAAATAACGAACAACACAACATTCAGCAAATATTACACAAGGAATGAAATCAAAAGCTTAATAAATAATAATGCATTCAAAAACTAATAAAAATAATGAATAAAAAACATACATTTGAGCCAGGGATGAGACCCTGGGTGAAATATAACACCATCAAAGCAAATTCAAGAATGAGGATGGTAAATGATAGGAGAATAAAGTACTAGTGGGCTGTCTGAATGAAATGTGATAGTAAAAGAGACATGATTTTATTGAAGAAAATTACTACATGTGCATTGAATAAGTATAGGGTGAACTAACACAGTGCCCCAGTCCAAGAAAGACAATTATTCATCCATCAGAAAAAATTCTGCACTCTGATGATATGCTTGCCACAAACAGCATTTTACTCTTTATATACAAACAGCTCTAACAAAGTAACTGTCCAATAGATTTCCTAATGGATTTTCAGGAAAGAATTACAGGTGAAGGGTCCTCAGAGTGTTCATTTCTGATTTTGAATGGTAATGTGTATTCTGTACTTCACGCTCCAAGGACAAGGTTAAATAAAGCAGCTGTGATTTTGCAAGAGTGTGTACAATTTGGCGTCATGCATTATTTGAGACCAGGGAAGATAAGATATTATTATTCTATTATGGTTAACCCTTGAGAAACTGATAGAAGAGCCAAAGTCAGTCATGCTGTTTATTTGCCTACTGATTGGTCTCTTCTTGATAGGATGATAGACAAATGATTATTCCAAATAAAATACAAGAGTTACTTTGTTAAATGAAATACTGTATCAACTTATATACTGCATGCTTTTCTTTTCAGCAAAATGTATACATTAAGCTTCTGATTATACTAGTGGATGAAGTAATGATCAAGTGCCCAGATGGACATGTGGTACAATCATACTGTTAGTAACTATGACAAATTGATAGAAGCTTTTCTTTGCTCTCTTTGTTAATTACATGCAAGATAGGCTAATTTTTATTTTATTTTCAAATGTTCATCCATTTTTTGTAGCTTAAGTGAATGAAAGGATGGAGAAGACGAGCCTAGCTGTGTTGGACTGAAAGAAGAAAATGAGCACAGAGGAAACAGTGGTCTGCTGCAGGATATATTTGCATTTAGAATGGGCCAGTTTAGAGTTACAAATCAATCTAACACACTGAACTTTGAGATGAAACTGTTTGGAGCAAATATTATAGCCCTCCAGGAACTCCAGGAGTTTAAGACCCAGAACTAGCAAGCTTGCATCTCATGAAAGATTGCTATAGACTGTTCACCTATTAATAGTGAGTTGTTGTGGTCCAGGTATTTTGTTACTCTAGTTGTAGTAGCAGTCCTGTACAGTGCAACAGAAACCCATTTGAACACATTAATTAATTATTATTTACATATTTGGCAGATGCCTTTAGCCAGAGTGACTTATAACATTTTAGAATAATCTATATATATAATTCACTAAGGCAAGACACCCATGGAAAGGCAAGACACCCATGGAAAGCACGCCGGAAGGCGCATGGATTCACTAAGCCTCCGACAAGTAAGACACCTATGGCGCATGCAGGGATGAGCCATGCCCACCAACTCCAAGACCATTGGATATGACGACAACTCGCAGAGCCACGCCCACCAACTCGTACGCGACAACACAGAAGGAACGGTGTCATTTATATTTGTCTGTCGTAGAGGCATCATGTACCTCCGAGCCACCTTGACTGTTCATAGAGGCATGTTTCTCGCAGAGGTGAGTCGCCATATGCAGCGTGTAAAACGGTTTGAGGGTATCCCATGGGATCCTTAAAACAATCCTTTACAACTGAGGTTAAAACACAATGAAGTAAGCAGTCTTTAAAAACCGAGTTTTCGGTTACGACGCACGACCACGTGCACCATAGCAAACTGTTTTACACGCTACATACAGCAATTCGCATCCGCGACAAACATGCGTCTTCTTCACTCACGGACAATTATATGTTGCTCTCTCCAAAGTTCCATCTTTTCTTTCATTTTCTGTTGTATCCTCAAACCCTCCCTTTTTAGACAACTGTGTCTTTCCAGAAGTGTTCAACCATCAATAAATAATTATACGCCGTTTGTTATGCCGCGGGTTCATTATTGTGTTGTATTTTGCTCTCTCCAGAGTTCCATCTTTTCATTCACTTACTGTTGTATTCTCACACCAACCCGTTTTAGACAACCGTGTCTTTCCAGAAGTGCTTAGCATTCAATAAATAATTATGCATAAGATTGAGCGTGTGTCTACCCGGCGCAGAGAGGTGTGGGTAAGCCGTTGAACCCCATTCGGGCTGCACACTGTGGAATTCCCACTAAGTGCGACTCATACGCTCCCACTCATTACGTCCCTACCCTTTGTACACACCCCCCTCCCTCCTCGCTACTATCGTGGTCGGGTGTCTTGGTGGATTATATATAGAAAAGCAGCCAAAACCGCACAGAGCAATGAAACGTCTGCGTCAGTCCCAGGTGCATCAAGACTGTGTAAAGTTGACAACGACTTGTATTCCTTGCTCTGTGCTCCAATAAACACACGTTATTGGCAATACACTAATAACCCAATTGTGCTCCACTCACTTAGAATCTGGAACCAATGTAGAAAGCATTTTAAGACGGAGAAGCTTCTATCTGTGGCACCTCTGCAAGAGAACCACCTCTTTCAACCTTCACAAACATATGCAGTTTTTAATATCTGGAAAAAATTTGGAATTAACTTGCTTAGAGATCTTTATATAGACAACGTCTTTGCATCCTATGAACAATTACATTCCAAATTTAACATTCCAGCTACACATTTCTTTCACTATCTTCAAATCAGGAACTTTGTTAAACAGAACCTTCCAGATTTTCTTCATCTTGCACTCTCAACCATGCTGGAAAATTATTATTGCTCAATTTCAAGGAGTTAGACTCCATCTCTACAATATATAAAATCCTTTTACAATCCCTCCCTTTCAAAGATCCAAGAGGACATTGGGAAAAAGATCTCTCAATTAATATATCAGAAAAGGAGTGGAAAGTAGCAATGCAGAGAATTCACTCAAGCTCCATATGCGCAAAGCATACAATTATACAACTCAAAATTATATATCGAGCACATCTGTCTCGACTAAAACGCTCCAAAATGTTTCCAGGACATGATCCAACCTGCGAACGTTGCAACCAAGTCCCAGCCTCAACAGGTCACATGTTCTGGGCCTGCACCAAATTAACATTATTCTGGACAAACATTTTTAATTACCTCTCAGACAGCCTTGGACTCACAATCCCTCCTAACCCATTAACAGCTGTGTTTGGTGTTCTTCCAGAGGGGTTTAAAGTGGAGAAAGACAAACAAATTGTGATTGCATTCACTACACTGTTGGCACGCAGACTTATTCTGATAAACTGGAAGAATCCAAACTCTCCTCTTTTAAGTCAGTGGGAAACTGATGTGTTATATTATTTGAAATTGGAAAAAATCAAATACTCAGTTAGAGGATCTGTACAGACCTTTTTCAAAACATAGCAGGATCTAATCAGTAATATTTTAAAATAAGTTCATAAAGCACAGAGAATTTTTTTTAAAATTAGGTATGTTTATAAGCCTTAAATTTAACGTTATTTGGCTTGCTCTCTCTCTCAGGGGTGGGGATCGATCTGTTCTTAACTCAATTTTTCTTTTTGTAAAATCTTGATTGCTTTGTATGGATTGTAATAAAATTAATAAAAATAAAAAATAAAGTTGACAACGACTCAAGTGACGAGTTGGAGGTGGGCACATGAGCGGGCAGTGCATACTGAACGAGATATCAGCAGACTAGCATGTCAGAGGGAACTGAATGGACGTCCTTCTCCTCTCCTCCCATTCCACACTCCACGCTGTGCACCCCCATCCCTCCATCCAGCAGGAGAAGGCGCGATTGCGGTTCGCCAGTTTTCAGTCACGGACGATTGTGTGTTGGTTCGTTCCGTGCATTGTTACAATGTTGCTTTTCTTGCTGATTTATTACAGTAACGATTTTTCAAATGTTAATTTTCTCCCTGTGCTTAAAAATCATTAAAAAACCGGCCTGATTATGTGGCGTATGGTACGCCGTGGGTTGGCTAGTTAGTTATATTTCTTTTACTATTCCAATTGGAGCACAGGCAGGTGAAGTAACCTTCTTATAGTCACACAGTGTCAGCAGCAGGATTTGAACCCACAACTTCAGGGCTTGAAGTTCCAAGTCTTCGCCATTACAGTACAGCCTTTACAGTACATACATTCTTGAGAAGCTTCTTGTGTGTAGTTTTGATCTACATTTTAAAAAAGAAGGGTCAGAATGTTACACTTCAGGTTATGCTAAGGTTGCTATCCTTCCTCAACTTTAATTCTTGTTTGTTTAATCCTTTGGATTTTTTAAAATAGTTTTGTGTATTGTGTTATAAATAATGCTTTTGATTTTGTTTCTTCTGTGCTTTTTATCTATTTATTTTGTTTATTAATTATTTTTCAGTTTTGCACTATGTTAGGTTTTTTTGTTTTAGTTTTGCTTGTCTGCCCTGTCTCCTGCAGGTTGAGCCATTTCATTAGGCCATTGGGGTACTTCCCCGCTTAGTATTTAAATTGAAGTTTCAGCATTGCATTCTGTTTCTAAATTCCTGTTTTATGATTTCTCGCTTTTTCGGCTTTGTTGCTTTCACCCCTGCTTTGCACTGTACGTTAGACTACACAGGTCCAGTTTTTAAGAACCGTATCCAGGAATACTTGCAGATTCTAGAAGGTTCACTGAAACTGAAAATGGCTTTACCTTCCGCCATGTCAACTACCACCCGCAAGCCAGCAACACCAACTCCAACTGGGCTTTCTACTCCACTCACTGAGCACAGAGAAGACCGAAACAAAGTCTTCGAGCTGAAGGTAAGGATCACTGCAATGATCATTGCTCTCTCTTTGGTCATAAAGGACCTAAAGAATAATATAAAGAAGGTTACAAATGATACAAATGATATAAGGAAGGATATACAGGACATACACAAGACAAAGGAGAAGCTACTTCAAGATATTAAAGACCAGGAGAAACTTTTAAGTAATTGCTTTGAAGCAACATTTAAAGGTATGCTAGAAAAAATTAAGGGAAAAATTGAAGAAAAAATACTGGAAAATGCAGCAAAGTTTGAGAATATATTTAGAGCACTTGGTGCTCAGTTTGAAGATGTTAAGCAAACATTCACGAGTCGTATTAAAATAGTCGAACAACTGGCATCTACCAGATAACAGAAAAGCAACGGCTGCAAATTCCTAATGCAAAGTGTTCGGAGACAGATGGAATAATATCAGAATTAAAGGTCTCCCTGAAAACCATGACAATCCAAACCTAGTGAAATTTATAACTGAACTATTCTCTAAAATAAGTGGAGAGGACTTCAAATCAGACAGCGACATAGCAGCAGCTTACTGCATACATAGATCTAATGCCTTAAAACCTAGAAGCCTCATTGTGTGTTTTGACAAATTACAGTGTAAGTTAAATATAATGTTACTTCTCAGACAGAAACAAGAGATTATATTTGAAAATAACCGCATTAGTATTTTCCCTGATTTTTCACCTTCATCAGCTGTAAAACATGTCACATTTTAAAGCAGTAAACAGTGCTTACAGAAAGCCAAGATCAGATACAGCCTCTTGAATCCTGCTAAATTGAAAGCCACATTCAAGGCAAGTTATACATTTTTACTTTTCCGGGGGAACAGAGAGGGAGCAGAAAAAGCTAAAAAGATTTATCCCTACACTTTTTGAAATATGATTGTGAGTCGCATTGTGTCCTGGGCAAAGCAAAGAAGATCTTACCTGCTGTTTGATCCACTCGCAATGAGACTCGAGCCATAAATATACATCCTAGTTCTTTCGCAACCATTTTTTACATTCTAATTACAATTATATGCGCATATATATATGTGTGTGTGTGTGTGTGTGTATGTATATGTATGTATGTGTATACAGTTAGGTCCATAAATATTTGGACAGAGACAACTTTTTTCTAATTTTGGTTCTGTACATTACCACAATGAATTTTAAATGAAACAACTCAGATGCAGTTGAAGTGCAGACTTGCAGCTTTAATTCAGCGGGTTGAACAAAATGATTGCATAAAAATTTGAGGCAACTAAAGCAATTTTTAAACATAATCCCTTCATTTCAGGGGCTCAAAAGTAATTGGACAATTGACTCAAAGGCTATTTCATGGGCAGGTGTGTTCAAGTCTGTCGTTATGTCATTATCAATTAAGCAGATAAAAGGCCTGGAGTTGATTTCAGGTGTGGTGCTTGCATGTGGAAGATTTTGCTGTGAACAGACAACATGTGGTCAAAGGAGCTCTCCATGCAGGTGAAAGAAGCCATCCTCAAGCTGCAAAAACAGAAAAAACCCATCTGAGAAATTGCTACAATATTACGAGTGGCACAATCTATAGTTTGGTACATCCTGAGAAAGAAAGCAAGCACTGGTGAACTCAGCAATGCAAAAAAGACCTGGACATCCACGGAAGACAACAGTGGTGGATTATCGCAGAATCATTTCCATGGTGAAGAGAAACCCCTTCAAAATAGCCAACCAAGTGAACAACACTCTCCAGGGGGTAGGCGTATCGATATCCAAGTCTACCATAAAGAGAAGACTGCATGAAAGTAAATACAGAGGGTGCACTGCAAGGTGCAAGCCACTCGTAAGCCTCAAGAATAGAAAGGCTAGATTGGACTTTGCTAAAGAACATCTAAAAAAGCCAGCACAGTTCTGGAAAAACATTCTTTGGACAGATGAAACCAAGATCAACCACTACCAGAATGATGGCAAGAAAAAAGTATGGAGAACACGGTGGAGGCAGTGTGATGGCTTGGACGTGCATGGCTGCCAGTGGCACTGGGACACTAGTGTTTATTGATGATGTGACACAGGACAGAAGCAGCCGAATGAATTCAGATACAGATGGTCAATGACCCAAAACATACAGCCAAGGCAACCCAGGAGTTTATTAAAGCAAAGAAGTAGAAAATTCTTGAATGGCCAAGTCAGTCACCTGATCTTAACCCAATTGAGCATGCATTTCACTTGTTGAAGACTAAACTTCGGACAGAAAGGCCCACAAACAAACAGCAACTGAAAGCCGCTGCAGTAAAGGCCTGGCAGAGCATTAAAAAGGAGGAAATCCAGCATCTGGTGATGTCCATGAGTTCAAGACTTCATTGCCAGCAAAGGGTTTTCAACCAAGTATTAGAAATGAATTTACTTTTGAGTCCCTGAAATAAAGGGATTGTGTTAAAAAAATGCTTTAGTTGCCTCACATTTTTATACAATCTTTTTGTTCAACCCACTGAATTAAAACTGAAAGTCTGCACTTCAACAGTATCTGAGTTTTTTCATTTAAAATTCATTGTGGTAATGTACAGAACCAAAATTAGAAAAAAAGTTGTCTCTGTCCAAATATTTATGGACCTAACTGTATCCTTACAATTGTAAATGCCAACGTAACAATAGACTTCATGGCAATAATTCCGGGCAAAATTGGAAATTAAGATCAAAGCTATCTTATGTAATAATGTCAGTCAGTCAGTCATTTTCCAACCCGCTATATCCTAACACAGGGTCACGGGGGTCTGCTGGAGCCAATCCCAGCCAAAACAGGGTGCAAAGCAGGAACAAATCCCAGGCAGGGTGCCAGCCCACCACAGGGCACACACTAAGGACAATTTAGGATAACCAGTGCACCTAACCTGCATGTCTTTGGACTGTGGGAGGAAACCCACGCAGACACGGGGAGAACATGCAAACTCCACGCAGGGAGGACCCGGGAAGCGAACCCAGGTCTCCTAACTGAGAGGCAGCAGCACAACCCACTGCACCAATTAAAAAAAATTAAGACTTTAAAATGGCAACATCAGTTCAGACACAATATCTCCATGACCAAGCAGTTAACTTTGTGAACTGGAATGTTAAAGGTCTCAATCAAGAATTAAAAGAAAGAAAGTATTTTCTCAACTAAGAGGCCTAAACACTAAAATAGCATTTTTACAGGAAACTCGCTTATTAAACAAGGATCAGTTTTGGTTGCACAGAGATTGGACTGGCCAAATATTCCACTCAAGCTATACAAAGAAAACTAGAGGTGTGGGAATTCTTTTACATAGAACAATTTCATTTGTAGTATCATGGGTGGGGGCTAATTTGAACTTAGTTTTGTCAAGTTTGTTTAGAATGTTACTCATTTTAATAAATTGAATAAAATGTTCAAAAATATGCATTCAACCTGACCCACATCTATTAAATCGCAACTGAACTGTGGCCTGCAAGTAAGTGTTCATTGAAACTGAAAACCGGATCTGACTCACTGATTTACGAACTGCAACCAGAACTGAATCGACAAATATTCATTATTTGAAATAAGTATCAGACACATGTATATTGGTATTATATATTGATACAAAGCAGCAGACACAAAGTTGGCCATTACACCTCTGCATAATAGATTATATGTTAAAGAAAATCGACTGCTTCTCTAAACCTTTTATTAAGATGGAAAATGAGGCTTCATTTGTATTTTAAACTGCTGAGTATTGTTCATCGAGAAAATAACACAAATATGTAAACAATTATCTATCCAACAAATTATTCACATATAAGCATGAACATAAACAGTGGCTTTTAATTTCAAATGTACCAAGGCAATTCCAATATATGGCCCTCTATATGATTTTAATTTAAAAGTTATTAAACAATTCATGTTACAAACCTATAGCTGCTGCACTCTTCGCAGCTCTCATATTGTTAAATGCACTGCGGAGGGATCTGCACCACCAATTTGAAGGTTCCCATAAATACTGGAAGTGATTCCACTTAGCTGGGCCCTTGAGCGAGACCCTTAACCTGCAAAACCTTACACTGTCCAGAGTATGACGTTAACTTTTATCCAGCCCTGCGAGCAGATCCTCCAACCTGCAGGGAAAACGTGGGGATTGATGACAGGATTGGCACTCTAGCCACTATAAATAAAAACCTCACACTGATCCACTTGAGCGAGTGTGGTGCTGAAGTGGTCACCCACTGCACTCAGGACCTAATCTGGGATCCGGTGGTGGGTGTGGCAACATGCTGTATAAGTGTATACTCCCAACCTCTGTCTGTCTTAGTTTCTTTTAGAAATTTCTACCTTTGTACCAATTGCTTTTTTCAGATACTACTGTACTCACGACTCAGTTTCCAGCAACACTTTAGTTTGAACTCAAAGGCGTCTGTGTTCCTCCATGAAACATCAATAATGCATCTTCAGCATTACTCTGGAGAATCATCCAAATTCTTAGTGCTCCCAGCTCAGGCAAGCATATCGCTTAAAAAAGACTAAAGTAAGCTCTACCCGTCTGCTTCAGGATATCTCTATGACTTGAACTCTCTTCCTATCCGACATTATTCTGAACAAACTCTGTTGTAGGTTTCGACTTTATGTTTTATAACAATAAACTTTATTTACAAACTAGCCTTTCACTTTCCCATGTTTTCCTCAGGTTCCAAAGATATGACTTGGTTGGTCATTAAGGGGTTTTACTTTTCATTCAGCATATTACTGCTTACTGACATCAGACAAAACATTGCACAGTACAAGTAATGGTCTAACATTTATCAATTTATCCCTAACTATGATACTTTTCTAGTTCACATTATCCGGGCAGCAGTAGGCGAAAAAAAGCAACCATTTATTTACCAGTTATTTCCAGTAGAAAAATGTAAAATCGCTATGTTTTAGTGGCACTGAAGAATTCTTCATTGGCGCTACTATTGAAACGGCAAGTTTAAATCAGTTTTGTGGGGCTACGGTAGCACATTGCTTATTTCTTCTGCTTCATGCGTCAAGTTTACTGAGCTCAAATCGCTGTCCACGTAGAGTTTCCACCAGTGTCTGCGTGGGTACCTCATTTTATATCTCCAACATGTCCACATAGGGGTTGCATAATGATAAGCACATTATTTTATCGCTAAAGGTTTTGGATGAAGTTTTTCAACAGGATGCCGTTATTGACACTAAAGCTGTTTATTTACAGTACATAGGTTTGGGGACAGAAGCTTTCACTGCACCGGTAACAAGTTGGGCTGGTGTCCTCCCCACATACAAGGAAGAGTTTAAGTGTGTTCCATACATGACAGTAATGACCCTATAAAACTAGAAATTGACCCCGATGTATGTGTGAGCGGGACTTTGTCCTTTTTTTGTTTAAGTTCATAATATTTCATGACTAGAGTATTAACCGGCACTGTATGGTTTTTTTGTTGTAGTTTTTAAATCATCTACAGTATATATTTACTCAGTGGCTGTCTTATACTAACACCTTTTGACTCTTTTGGCAAGCATCATATCCTTTTTATTTTTGTTTTCTTTAACAGTAATGCCAATTAAGTTTCTCCACTTATAGGACTAAAATAAGTTTTAGTTATTTGACATTTTCCTGTGGCTATTTTTGATTTATTCCATTCAACTGCAACTGGATTATATTGGATGCCAGTAGCAGGTTATTGGCCTTGCTATTGAAGACTAGGCAGAAGGGTGTTTCTTTGTTGGGGCAAGCAATGCATGGTGCCTCCCAGTATTGAGTAAACTTGAACAGACAAAATGGAGAGAGATAACGGAGAAAAATGGCACGTTTCAGAAAACAGCAATACATTGATAGCTTTTTGTTTGTATTTAAAAAAAAATTGGACATCACCTGTCCCACAAAAAGTAACAACTCCTAAAATAACACGAATATCCTTATTTTTTGTAGGTACCCAATGGTAACCATGGGTACCCAACCAAATACAGTACTATACTGTATGTCTACTGTCTCTACTGTCTTTTACTGTAGTTACTGTTTATTTGTTTCTGATTTAAATTTGTTTGTTTTAGATTTTTGT
>NC_053155.1:287374968-287612468 GCF_016835505.1 Polypterus senegalus | reverse complement strand
GTGTGTGTTTGAGCTCTGCTCAAATTTTCATGCTTCCCAATACTATGTTAGTGCAATCTAGATAAAACTTTTAGTCTCATTATAGGATTGAGGTGCATGCGCTAAAAGAAAACAGTGTGGCGGATGGCTGGGGATCCTGCCCAGCTGGGACTCCTGGAAGGTGGAAGGACCGGGACACGAGAGGGCAGCCACCCTGGTTTGCATTGGGGCCACAGGATCAGAGCTTAGAAGCTCAACCTTGTTGGGGCCCGTGGTCACCGCCAGAGGGCACCCAGATGATTACAGAGACTTGGACTGCAGCACGTCTGCCACACCAGGAAGTGTTGCCGGAGTAGGAACCAAGTATACCCGGAGTGCTTCTGGAAGATCATCACAGAGCACATCCAGGGCATTATAAAAGGGGCTGCCTCACTCCATTAGAGGAGCCAGAGTCATGAGGCAGAGGACAGAGCTTATGAGAATAGATGTAGAGGTGGCAGAAGAATAGAGGAAAAAGAAAAGAAAGAAGGGACTGTGAGCAATTTATAGCTGTTTAGTTCTTTGTGTGGTGCTGTAAAACAATAAAGGTAAATAAACGTGTGATTTTGGACATCTGTGGTCTGTCTGTGTAAAAGGGCTAACCTCCACAAAAGGGATATATGCATGGTAGAAACCATCTGCTACTTAAAATACATACAATAAGTTCTTCATATTGAACATGTGCGCACAGATGAGAGTTGGTTAAGCACTGCTAGCACTACCTTCTCATGTATCCCGAGTTCTGGATTTGAATCCAAATCCCAGTCCCATTTGATTGCGCATGTGGGACTGTCTTGCTCTCAATGCTACTAGGATAGACTCTGCAATCCTGAAATTAATTTTGTAAGAAAATGTGGTAAAGCTATTTATTTGTAATTGTAGAATATCTGTATTTACAACATAAATATGTCAGCAGGGTTAATCAGGAGGGTGGCTGAATGAATTTACCAAAAAGAGAAAAAAAATTATATTAATGATATAATGTATTATTGAATCTATTATTGTAATACATTGTTAACTGAAACCCAATACATAAATATATAATGAAAAAATCAATTAGATAACAAAGTATTTAATGTTATCGATTGTATGGATGGATACAGGTAAGATGTGTGTTGCAGCTAAGAGCAGAAAGCACAGAGGCACAACTATAAACAGAATAATGGAATGTAACCAGTACAACCTGAAGGTGCAGAAACACCTTTACCCTCAAGACTGAGTACAGCCCCATGCACAAACAAAATTTGAGCATGAGAAATAGACTTATAAAAATTCCCACCGCTGTCTGTTATTTTATAACAAGGTGAATACATTAGTGCTTTAAAGAAACAAAACATTGTTTGTTAGAAGGCACAATATTATTTTAAATGTTCCTTCTCTAAAGTACAGAGTACACATTTTGCTAACCTTTATGCTCCACTAACAAATGACAGAACCTGTTCTAGTTCATTTTATGTCTGTAAATAGACATCTGCAAGCGCAAAAGACATTTGCTAATGGAGATCTAACAAGCCTGGATTAAGATCACTTAGTTATGAAAAGTAAAATGCAACTTCTTTGCAGATTATTCTAACAGTGCCACTCTTTGTCATTTACCAGGAAGTAGAACAACATGAGGTGCTACATCTGGGAACAGATTTAAACAGAAAATTCAGGGAAATACAAACACATATACTTACTATACATACTCAAATTTACTTAATCCAATACAGGATCACAGGGGATTGGTGTTTATCTCAGTACATGGTAATCAAGGAAGGAAACAATTCTGAAGATGGTGCCATTCGAGCACATACACTTACATTCAAGCTGGGATTTCCCTAACCTGCATGTTGTTTAGTGATGTGGGAGGAACATGCAAATAAAGGGACAATGTGCAAACCCAAGACCAATGATGACTGGGTATTGGATTCATATCCCGGTTCTGTGAGTCAACAGCACTAACCACTGCCTTATACTGGAAATTTAAGTAAAGATTTCAAAAACATAATTCATGATTTTGGATCTAGAGAGTCAAAAAGCATGGTGAACTCTATTAAATGTTCATCCATACATTTCTTACCTGTCTGTGCTTTCTTCCATTTTTTGTAACCGATTTGTCCATATGTAGCAGGTCAGAGTCTATAAACCTATTAGAGATTCACAGAGGGTGCAAAATACAATACAATACAATACAGTTTATTTTTGTATAGCCCAAAATCACACAAGGAATGCCGCAATAGGCTTTAACAGGCCCTGCCTCTTGACAGCCCCCCCAGCCTTGACTCTCTAAGAAGACAAGGAAAAACTCACAAAAAATCCTAGTAGGGAAAAATGGAAGAAACCTTGGGAAAGGCACTTCAAAGAGAGACCCCTTTCCAGGTAGGTTGGGCGTGCAGTGGGTGTCAAAAGAAGGGGGTCAATACAATACACAGAACAGAACAAATCCTCAATACAGCATAAAAATAAAAATTTTAGAAGTACGGAGCAGAATTTAACAGTAGATGATTTCACATAATAAGATTTGGATATTTTTAGACTCCTGGAGACCTCATCCATCAAGCTGCCTCTCCCATTTGGCCATTCCACGGCTGAAACAGTGCTGGGCCAGCCAATCCGATGAAAGGACCCCTCTTTCCCATGATTCCTGTGACCCTCCATCAGGGATGACTTTACCATAGGCAGGCAAACAACTTGGCAGGTGGGCCGTGGCACCAAGTGCCACATTTGAGTACAGAGAAGAGACCATGTTTAAATACACTGATGTGTTTCAAGACAAATGTAATATAGAAAAACATATAAAATAATAAGATATAGGGATGTACTTTGTGCATTGTAACATGCATAATCTAAGTTTAGGGTAATGTAGAATTGACTTGACCGCATTGGGTGCTCACTCAACCCCGAATCACCAATTTATTGCAGGGCACACTTACTCACACCAGGTCAGTTATGAATCAGTTAGGTAACCCCTTTAGATATTATTCTATCAAAACAGGCAAAGTTGCCTCCAATTACCATCACTAAATAACTTTAGCACAACTGGCCAGGGCCTCTTTGACTCCTGCCTTAAGACAGGCCTGGCACATGCTCATGACACACAGATTATGCCATATTTCATAACCGCTGATAGCCTGTCAAAGAGTTAAAGTAACCAGAGGTGAGTGGCATTGTTAGCAATTATTATGGTTTGTGGACAACAATTCTTCAGATTTATGTTTCTACAGTGGGATTGGTAGGAAGTTTTTGTGGCTTGGACTGATTTCAAATTAACAATGTTAAAAGCATTTTGCTTATCTAAATTAGATTTTTGTATAAAATGCCATTTCATCCTATTGCATGCTATTTTATGTAGCATGATTCTTCCTTCCATATTTTTGCTGCATTGCCAGACAGTTATTTGTAGCTGCTTAGCATTTACTGGAATGACTTCCTGTAAATGAAGGATATCATGAATTCACTCACCTTCAGCTGCTCTACTATTTTTGCCTTCTGTATGTTGCAACATTTAAAGGTCCACTGATTATCTCTTTTGGACATGTATGAATTCGAAGGTCACAAAGCATGTATGACTCTGCTTGAAGGTGCCCAGGTGCATCCCAGCTAAAACTAGGAAACTGCTGCAGTGGCACAACTGGAAGGATGTAATGGCAGTTCATGTGATGAATGGCTCACATCATGGCAATTGCTGTGGTGCAAGATTGACAGTCAATTGTTACTGTGTGGTGTCAGTGCAGTAGAGGGCAGGGTGTATATGCAGTTAACTTGTTGGAGCTAAGTAAACAAATTCACTTTAGTTTGGAATAATGGATGACCATTAGCCTACACATACAGTCCCTGCATCATGGTCATATAAAACTCACCAGCCATGGTCATTGTTTTCTGTGGCTACACTTCAAAGCACACAAACACCTAATTTCCTCCCAGAACTTTAGGTTGTAGCAACTATAGGGTAAACTATAAGGTAAAGAGCTGTCCCGTTTGTTGCAGCTAAGCTTCTTTTAGAGGGGTTGATGAACATTAATTTTTTTGCCACTCTCTTGTTCCAGGACTTCCGAAAGTAGATCTTCATACTTAAAGCTTGGCAAAAGTCTTTAAAGGTCTCCTTGAGCTGTCACCAGTTACTGCACTAAGAAGTGATTGGTAATGCAATTTCAAGTAGGACAAGCACATGGTCTCTTGGCTCTCTGGTCCCAGTACAGTGATCCCTCTCATCTCTGGAGTCTGTACAAGAGACAAAAGACAAGGAGTAACACAGGGCAGCCTTAACTGAACCCAGAGAAGGCAGGGAAGGGGTTCGTTTTCTGGTCATTTAATACCACACAGATGAATATGTCAAAATCATCAAACTAACATAATGTATAACCAAAACATTGCCCCTATCACAAACAGCCACAAGAGACCCTAACCATGAAGGCACTCTTCTGGTCCAGGCTGACCAAGGACAAATGGGTACAGCAAATACCTGCTTAGAAACCAAATTCAAAAACAAGACATTTGCAAGTTATTTAAATTCATATGTATTAATACATGTAGCACAACAATTTCTGTCATCTCAATGTCCCACTCTTTGTATTGTTGTCCACATATTGATTTGGCCAAACTTTACACCGGATACCCTTCCTGACGGAAACCCTGGAGAAGTGGAGATATGCTCTGGAGAGTAGAGGAATGAAGGTCAGTAGAAACAAGACAGAATACATGTGTGTGAATGAGAGATAGGTCATTGGAATGGTGAGGATGCAAGGAGTAGAGTTGGTGAAGGTGGATGAGTTTAAATAATTGGGATCAACAGTACAGAGCAATGGGTATTGTGGAAGAGAGCTGAAAAAGAGAGTGCAGGCAGGGTGGAACGGGTGGAGAAGAGTGTCAGGAGTAATTTGTGACAGACAGGCCTCAGCAAGAGTGAAAGGGAAGGTCTACAGGATGGTGGTGAGACCAGCTATGTTATATGGGCTGGAGACGGAGGAACTGACCAGAAAGCAAGAGACATAGCTGGAGTTAGCAGAGTTAAAGATGCTAAGATTTGCATTGGGTGTGACGAGGATGGATAGGATTAGAAATGAGTACATTAGAAGGTCAGCTCAAGTTGGATGGTTGGGAGACAAAGTCAGAGAGGTGAGATTGCGTTGGTTTGGACATGTGCAGAGGAGCAATGCTGGTATATTGGGAGAAGGATGTTAAGGATAGAGTTACAAGGAAAAAAGGAAAGCCTAAGAGAAGGTTTATGGATGTGATGAGAGAGGACATGCAGGTGGTGTGAGTAACAGAGCAAGATGCAGAGGACAATAAGATATGGAAAAAAGTGATCCGCCTTAGCAATCCCTAATAGGAGCAGCTAAAAGAAGAAGAAGAATGTCTCACTCTTTTGTTATACAAAGCACTATAAGATTGAGAAATAATGAAACTGGGCATGAAACAAGATACATAGGATAGAATTAATTGCAAAGGGTTTTAATTGGTTGACAGCATGGTAGATGTTATCCACAAGAAACAGATTGCACAAGCATGGGTTCACAAAGACAAAGCATGTCCAAACCTTATAACCAGAAAGCCTAAATAGTACACCACAGCTTCAGAAGAACATAAAGATCTAATTTAGGATCTCCAAAAAACCTAACACGCTTTAGGGGCTGTGAATAAAGCGCTATATAGGCACCCGACCCGGCACAGATTCACACTGAGGCACGTGCTCAATAAACAACGGTTTATTTTTCTCTTCAGCCGTGGGACACGTCTTCCCCGTGTCCCACAGGCCCAACACAGTCCCAAACCACTTCAACTCAACCCAAACCAAACCAATTCTTCCTCTGACGGCGCCACCACTCCTCTCAGGCAACCTCGTCCTCTTCCTACCGATTCTGGCTCCCGAGTAGTGGCAGCAGGCTCTTTTTGTAGCCCTCCCAGAAGTGCTCCAGGTGGTAATTGGCCTAATTAGGCTGCACTTCCGGGTGTGGCTGCATTCTAGCCCACAGAGGCTCTTAAGACATGCAGCTCCTCCAGGTGGTGGCCATGGAGCCCAACAGGTCTGAGTCCTGCAGTTCCACACCTGTGGCCATGATGTAACCCAGGAGGGCTTCCACAAAGCATTCCGGGGGACGTAGAGTGCATCCCATGGCTGCTCCCCCTAGATCCAGTGTTGAAGGGGCATCCCAGCCGGGCATTGGACCCGGCTGCCCGTCACAGGGCGTGGTAGGAAAAATGTACAAACTTCATAGAAACAGTGCAAATTTCAAACTTTATGTTCCATAGCAACCATGAACAACAAAGGAATTTTTAAATTATACTCTGGCTAAACTATTTCATTTCAGACAACACCATGTAAACTAGTACTAATCTCTTTATGTTGTGTCCTTACTCCTTTTGGAATTCCAGATTGAGGGCTGGTGGATACAGTCAAGTGCTAGTCCAGAACTAATAATATCTGATTCTTTTCACAGCTTCCGTCGAGAAGACCAGGGTTAATAACAGTGTTTTCCAAACTTAAACCCCAACACGCTCATGATCATTACATGACAAATGCAAGAAATAAGCTACACCTGGGGCATTAAAAGTCATGACTAAATATTGTTTTAGCATGCCTCCCAGAAAAGCTTATTCATAACGACCATGAAAAAGTAGATTTTTATAATGTAACATTCCAAAACTTGCATAATCAAATTCAAGGCTGATAATCAAAGAAGCAGCAGACACAAAAAAGGAACCATCCCTGAACACTACAATAGGACAACACAGTGTAATTCACATATGCTGATGTTTAACAGTCACTTATTAACATGCACACGTTATGTTTTTGCATGTTGTAAGATAAGTCCAAACAGAAACCTGCACAGACAACAGTAAGAGGATTTGAACTCAGGATGCTAGATTTATGGAGAGGGAACACTAGCCACTGCCCCAAACATTAACTCCTTTATTGATTTTCATCAAATCCAACACAGGGCTGTGAGGTTATATTTAGTTTTACAACCAGAGTACAGACATGTTAAGTGGATTGCTTTTTGTCAAGTTGTGAGATGATAGGAGATTAAAATAGCAGTCTGGTGATTCACAGTGAACTGCTTTAGTGACTAGGCCACTGCCTGTAAAAATTCTTAAATGCTCTCTGGCTGTACTCAAGCATATCCGACCTACTTACCATTTACCACTGGCATTCAGCAGAATGAGTGGCAGTAATATGTAACTGTTCAGTTTTCTATTTTAATTTTCAAATGTTGAAGCGGAACAGTTTAAAATACTCCTTCACGCAGTAATAGGATCATATACCATTCGCTGCTACCCTCCAAATAAATGAGTGAATGTAAAAGAGCACCACATAGTAGGCAAAGGAAGTAAAGTATTCAGCTGTAAAGTTGTACACTGGGGGTGGGTTGCCTGTTCAGCTCACTGGCAAACCACTATCTAAAAAAATAACAAAATAAAAATAGAGATCACAGGCAGCTTGGCCACAGATGTTTTTCTGACTTGTGCTTAAAATATTTCTGAGGTTCTCAAAAATGCCATACTGTTTTTTTGTTAATTTTCTTTGCAGAAGCAGACCAGGTTAAAAAAGGCAACTTCTTGTCAAAAAACTGAATAATAAAGAGCTGTAGCTACAAAGTGGTGATGACCTTTTCTCATATTCATCACAAAGAAGATTTTATAGTATATAGTTCTCACTACATGGTCATTAAAGAAAAAATAACATCCTATATTTTAGGTGCCTTTCACAATCATTATCCAGAGCAAAACCAACTGGTAGAAAAATCCAGGACATGCCGCTGGGCTTTTGTCTCTTTCATTTACTTGGAAATTCCCAGAAACAATTTAAACTCTGTCCGGGTCTGTCCAGTTTAGTGTGCTACTACTTCATCTAGAAAAGCAAATGAAGAGTGAAAGTCAATGGGTAACTGATACTCAGTTCTGTATTGAATGTTGTGATGGCCTATTCCTGCAATAGCCTAATGCTTTTATTAAATCTAATGTATTGGCATCCGGGTGGCATGGTGGAGAAAAGATAGTACTGCTACTTCATAGGAAGGAGACCTGGGTTTGTGTCCTGGGCTCACACTGAGTGGATTTTGGATGTTGTCCCTGTGTCTGCGTGAGTTTCCTCCTACAGTCCAAAGACTGTATGTTAGATGGATTAGTGATACTAATGTGTGGTTGAGGTATTTGTGTGTTCTCCTTTTAATGGACTGGCACCCCATCCAGGGTTTGTTCTTACCTTGCACTTTATGATAGCTGGGACAGGCTCTGGCTCCCCCTCGTGACCCTGTTCAGGACTAAGTGGGTAAGAAAATGACTGACTTGATAGATAGATAGATAGATAGATAGATAGATAGATAGATAGATAGATAGATACTTTATTAATCCCAAGGGGAAATTCACATAATCCAGCAGCAGAATACTGATAAAAAACAATATTAAATTAAAGAGTGATAAAAATCCATGTATAACAGACAATAACTTTGTATAACGTTAGCGTTTCCGCCCCTGGGTGGAATTTCAGAGTTGCATATTGTGGGGGACGAACGATCTCCTCAGTCTGTCAGTGGAGCAGGACGATGACAGCAGTCTGTCGCTGAAGCTGCTCCTCTGTCTGGAGATGATCCTGTTCAGTGGATGCAGTGGGTTCTCCATGATTGACAGGAGCCTGCTCGGCGCCCGTCGCTCTGCCATAGATGTCAAACTATTCAGCTTCAAGCCTACAATAGAGCCTGCCTTCCTCACTAGTTTGTCCAGGCGTGAGGCATATTTCTTCTTTATGCTGCCTCCCCAGCACACCACCGCGTAGAAGAGGGCAATCACCACAACCGTCTGATAGAACATCTTATTGCAGATGTTGAAGGACACCAGCCTCTTAAGGAAGTATCGTCGGCTGTGTCCTCTCTTGCACAGAGCATCAGTATTGGTAGTCCAGTCCAATTTATCATCCAGCTGCACTCCCAGGTATTCATTCATCTGCATCCTCTGCACACAGTCACCTCTGATGATCATGGGGCCCATGAGGGGCCTGGACCTCCTAAAATCCACCACCAGCTCCTTGGTTTTGCTGGTGTTCAGTTGTAGGTGGTTTGAGTCATTAGCATTTGTCATTAAAGCATTATGTGATTTGAGGGAGCTTTGCTTTCTTTGCTTATAAAGAAGAGACTGTTGGTTACCAGACCAGCAGCTTACTTGAGTTAAAGGGGTGTAGGAGCACTTGGACTGTATATAGTTGTTGATAGACACAATGGTTTCTCTGTTAATTGATAATAATCATGATGATGAGGATGAGGATAATGATTTATTTATAGTAGGCAGGAGATCATTATTATGATAATAATGATGTCAGCTTTGATTCTGCTAGGGAAAACAAAAATACCATAAAGGAAATTTTAGACAGCTCTTTTTCATCATATCAAGTCAAGACAAGTCAAATGGATTTCATTGTCATATCATTTAAACATAAGTGTGTACAGCGATATGAAACAGAATTTCCCAGGACCACAGAAGAATGACTGCACACATAAGAAGGACTATACATACATAAGCTAAACAAAGCACTATATATATATGGTATATATATATATATATATATATATTAAAAATGAACACACATTGTCAGAATAAGAGTTGGGGCCCCTGCCAGTGATCCTTGTGTATTGTGAAGTTTCAATAATAAGTTTATAAATAATAAGCAATTAGTTGAAAAATTCATTTATTGAACTGCCTCTGTGATGGCAAGTGAAGAGTTTTATGTTGTTCAGGATTTGAAGAGGTGGTTTTGATTGGCAGAACCGAAAATTACCTCATAGGTCAGCGGTGGGTAAAGTCAGTCCTGGAGGGCCACAGTGGCTGCAGGTTTTTGTTGCAACTTAGTTGCTTAATTAGAAAACAATCCTTGCCAATAATTTAATTTCATGGCTTGTTAGTGCTTTAACGTCAGGTCATTCTCATATCCTAGATTTTTATTTCCTTTCTAAGGATATCATCCAAATGATTTGATGTCTAAAACAGATGAGTGATTCTGAGTCCTTCACTTTTTTCTCTTCACTTTCTGTCCAAATATTTAATTAAACCCAATAGTGCACAATAAATAAACACAGGTGTAAATGGAAATAAGCTAAATGGAGAAATGCTGGTTTCCTTTGTCATGTGTTTCTTATTGCTAATAAGGAGCAATTAAAAACCGAAACAGCTATTGAAGACAAAAATAAGCAATAATGTTTCAAAATATTAACGAGCGAGACAAATAAAATGAAGTGTTACTTGAGCAATAAGTGCTTCTTATTAAGTAACTGGGTGGGAACAAAAACCTGCAGCCACTGCGGTCCTCCAGGAACGACTTTGGCCACCCCATCATAGATCCTGTGAAACAGGATGTGAATACCACAGCCATCTCTTGAGTCAGGGTGGAGATATCAGCACCAAACAAGCTCTTTGAATGCCTTCTACTTAAATGTGTGTGACAATATAAGAGCATGGGAAAGGTGCTATATAAATAAAATATTATTTTATTATTATTATAATTACTGTAAACATATGTACGTATATATACTGCTCATAAAAATTAAAGGAACACTTATAGCATCACATCAGGGAGACTTCTGGGCTATTGATCTGGCCACTTAAGTAGCAGAGGGGGTTGTTAATCAGTTTTAGCTGCTCTGGTGTTAATGAAATTAACAACAAGTGTATTAGAGGGGCAACAATGAGATGCCCCCCAAAACAGGAATGGTTTAACAGGTGAAGGCCAATGAAATTTTTCCCTCATCTTTTCTGACTGTTTTTTCACTAGATTTGCATTTGGATACGGTCAGTGTCACTACTGGTAGCATGAGGCAATACCTGGACCCTACAGAGGCTGCACAGGTAGTTCAACTTCTCCAGGATGGCACAACAATACGTTCCATTGCCAGAAGGTTTGCTGTGTCTCCCAGCACAGTCTCAGGGGTATTGAGGTGATTCCAGAAGACAGGCAGTTACTCTAGGAGAGCTGGACAGGGCCATAGAGGGTCCTTAACCCATCAGCAGGACTGGTACCTGTTCCTTTGGGTAAGGAGGAACAGGATGAGCACTGCCAGAGTCCTACAAAATGACCTCCAGTAGACCAATGGTGTCAATGTCTCTTACCAAACAATCAGAAACAGACTTCATGAGGGAGGCCTGAGGGCCCGATGTTCTCTAGTGAGCCTTGTGCTAACTGCCCTTCACCATGGAGCTCGACTGGTATTTGCCGTAGAATACCAGAATTGGCAGGTCCACCACTGTTGCCCTGTATTTTTCACAGATGAGAGGAGGTTTACCCTGAGCACATGTGACAAACGTGAAAGGGTCTGCAGAAGCCGTGGGGAACGTAATGCTACCTGTAACATTGTACAGCATGACCAGTTTGGTGGTTGGAAAATGATGGTCAGGGGAGGCATATCAATGGAGGGACGCACAGACCTTTACAGGATAGACAACTGCATGATTTTTTTCCCTTTGAGTTCTGATGTGTTTTCAAAGTGTTACTTTAATTTTTTTGAGCAGTTTATAAAAGAAAATACAGTAAATACTGAGTAGAATTTTTTTTTCTTTAAAGTTCTTCTTCATGTCATGGATTCCCTAAGATGTCAGAAGAATTCCTTTGAGATTCTTGTACATATTGACATGATTTCATCACACAATTTCTGCAGATATGTCAACCCCCAAAAGTGTTCTATTGTATTCTGAGCTTGTGTCTTGGAAGGCCACTGAAGAACACTGAACTCATTATTATGTTCATGAAACCAGTTTGAGAGGACTTTTGATGTGTGACATAGTGCATTATCATGCTGGAAGTAGCCAATAGAAATTGGGAAACTGTGGCCATGAAGGGAGTCAGATGGTCAGCAGAAATACTCAAATAGGAAATGTCATTCAAGGGATAATTGATTGGCATTAACGGGCCCAAAGTGTGCCAAGAAAACATTCCCCACAGCATTACACCTCAACCACCAGCCTGGACTGTTGATGCAATGCAAGTTGAGTACACAGATTCATGCTGTTGGCACCAAATTCTGACCCTACCATCTGTGTGTGTGTCAGCAGAAATTGAGATTCATCACACCAGGCTAAGACTAAAAACTATTACCACCATCACATTTTCATTACATTAAAAATGTAAGAAATAAGCTCTACTTGGAACATTAAAAGGCATGAGTACAGATTGTTTCACCATGACTTCCAGAAAAGCTTATTCATAATGATAATGAAAAAGTAGATATGTATAATGTAACATTCATAAAATTTGTGTAAACCAGTTCAAGGCTGATAATCAAAGCAGCAACAGACACAAGAAAGCAACCTTCCCTGAACAGTGCAATAGGACATCACAAGGCACATTCACACCTGCTCAGTTTTTATAGTCACTAACTAACATGTAGACATTTTTGGGATGTTGCAAGAAAAGCAGATTATGGCGTAGCAACACTAGCCACTATCCAAAATATTAACCCATTTATTGATTTTTATCAAACCCATCAAATGCAATACAGGAATGTAGGGTTATACTGTACTTAGCTTTACAACCAGAGTACAGACATGTTAAGTGGATTGCTCTTTGTCAGCTTGTGAGACGATAGAAGAAGATTGAAATAGCAGTCTGATGATTCACAGTCCACTGCTAGTGACTAGACCACTGCCTGCAAAAATGCTTAAATGCTCTCTGGCTGTACTCAAGCATGTCCTGACCAAACTCTGACCTACCATCTGTGTGTCCCAGCTGAAATTGAGATTTGTTTTTCATGTTGTTGACTGTCCAGTTTTGGTGGACCTGTGCCCACTGCAGCCTCAGGCTTCTGTTCTTGGCTGACAGGAGTAGAACACAGGAGTGGAGCACAATGTGGGCTTCTGCTGCTATAGCCCACTGAACTGACACTCACTGGATGCGTGTTGTTTTTCAAACTGTTCTGAAGAAGCTCAAGACAATGTTGTGCATGAAAATCCCAGGGGATCAGTAGTTATAAAAATAATCAAAACATCCTGTCTGGCACCAACAATTTTGCCACAGTTGAAACCACTGTGATCACATTTCCCCCTTTCTGGTGTTTGATATGAGCATTAATTGAAGCTCCTGACCTCTGTCTTAATTATTTTATATATTACACTGCTGCCACATGACTGATTGATTAGTTAACTGCATAGATAAGCAGGTGTACAGATGTTCCTAATAACACCAAGTTAAACCAATAGGACACTGCAAACAAAGAGCACATAGACACAGCATTTTAAGCACTGGAACTTCTGACATCAGAATATTATAACATTTTTAGGCCTAGAGTGACTGATGCAATAGGGAATGCAATTACATTGCCTGTTTAAATAAAAGTGTCTATGTACTGTAAAATGGGGTGTGAAATTATGATCTTAGGTCTGGTAGTCCCCTTCTCCAGGCAACTGGCTGAAAAACTTTACTACATCATTGCAAAAAATGTAATGAAATGGGTCACTCGTTACGTGAGAAATACAAGCAACAGTTCATTAATTCATCTTTACATTAAATAGAGCCATTTGTAGTATTTATTCACACTTTACAAACTAGAAAGTAGTACAATTAAATGCAAAAATGCTGTGCACCTTAAGAGCACCCCTAAACCCCCCCCTCTTAGATGACTTTTGCCATGTTGTACCCTGCATGGCTCCTCTGTTGCTTCCTGCTGCTGTCAAAATGAGTTCGCATTTCTTATATGGCCTTGAATCATATATTACCTACAATGATCCATTTGGTTTTAGTTAAGCCTTATAAGTAATCTTTTCCATCCCGATATGCTTTGTGGATGGGGTTTGGGAAGTTACAGTATGTTGACTAATGTTAAATTTTAATTAAGTGCAGCATTTGTGGAAAATTATATGTAATGCATTTTTTTAGACAGGAAGCAATACATCCATTAAGAAAAGACAATTATTTAGAATAACAAAAGAATCTGCATACCACAATGAAATCTAATAGTATCTTAAAACCTCTTTGGTAGCTAGTGACTGTGCCACTGTATGAAGCAAAAGAGAATTTGAGTCTTTTGATTTGAACAGCGTCCAAACCACAATGGAACTGCGGCTGTGAAATGTGTACATTCCTTTTTGAAATGAATAGGAATGATTATAACCACTATGAGTCAAGGGAGCTCTGAAAGATTTTGAAATACAGAGTGCAACTTGCAATCTCTAATATGTATTTTATGGAAAAATATGCAGTGACCTTTGAGTATTATGCATGTCATGAATAGTGCTGGTCACAAGGAACATAGTCCCACTAATGTATCTATTATTTCAATTAGTCAAAAGGCCAGTTGTTTGTAATAACTGCAAAAGCACATACTATCCATCTAATCCACTATATCCTAACTACAGGGTCACGGATGTCTGCTGGAGCCAATCCTAGAACACAGGGCGCAAGGCAGGAAACAAACCCACTGATTTAGAATCACCAATGCACCTAACCGGCATGTCTTTGGACTGTGGGAGGAACCTGGAGAACATGCAAACTCCATGCAGAGAGGACCCGAGAAGCGAACCCAGGTCTCCTAACTGCGAGGCAGCAGCACTACCCACTGCACCACCATGCCACCCCATCACATACTATATTGAGTTAGGTCACAACAATACATAAAACACAAGCAAAGACATACTGTAACATTTTAATATTATTACTATTTCATTTAATTGAAGTATAACTTACTACAAAAATCCATTTTAGAAATATTGCTAGGTAAAATAGATTTGGTATATGAATGTGCAAACTCACATTTCCCAAACTGGCTTAAAGTCATTGGTGCTTGCTTTGTCTCGGTAGAGTATTATATTGCTCTGCTTTTCCCTTTTGGATTATTAATTTGTAGTCTTTGCAGAATTTCTCAAATCTCACAGATTTACCACTGTTTATAAGGTATTGTATCATATAACTTCTCCCCACCTTCCCTTCTACATCTATAACCTCCGGCAATTAGGTGTAGTAAAAGACAAGCAGGAGTTAAGTTACAATTTAAATAATGTATTATTGATAATATACATAAATAATAACAATATGCAAAGTATATTTGAATATTGGCAACCATACAACCTGATAAATGGTGATGTGTAGTTTCAGGCGGCACACAAACTTGTTAGTTATTTAAAATGTCTCTAATTAAGGCATCATTTGTGGTCAGCTTTCTTTAGAACAGGCCGCATGCCTGTCTCAATATGGCTGCCGAGCTATGCTCTTCATTGTGTTGTCCTTTTCAGTTCATGGTGTGAGATGGTCTTTCATCAGTTTGGTAAGAGAGAGAGGGTGAAGTGAAGCAAATTTATAGATTTTCTGTCCAACCCCTAGATCCAATAGGGTGTCATGATACTTAATACACTTGATACAAGCCAATTCCAAACAGCCATACTTCAGACCAATGGGGGGACAGAACACCTTCACACCTGCCCTCCAAACCATATGTTAAGGTAAAGCTTGGCAGTTAGGCATTCCTGTGGGGGTTGAGAGAGTCTTGCAGAGAAATATTAGCCAAACTTGTTTGAGGCACTTCCCCAAATCCTGTTGTAAAATTACAGAGAGACTCAGTCCTAAAAGGGGAGAAGGGGTTCTTAAACCATCAAACAATTGCTGTTATTATCAATAATGTAACATTAATATTACATTGATTTGTCTAAGTTACAAATAAAGATATACAAAATATTTATTTACTTGTTTGCAAAATTTCACATCACAACAGTGCTCAAACATATTTTGTCAACGAGTGGTTCAGCTTCAGCAAGACCTAACCCTGTGACAATCTCTAATCAACCTAAGGTCATGTGTTTGGATATTAGATGGGAAATTGAGGATAATATGCAAATTCCACATGAAAGGTACCACCTACAAGTATCAAATGAAAGCTGAAGCGTTGTGAAATTTAGAAAGTTTGACCCATTGCTTTACCCTGCTACTTAAACGATATTACAAGCAGTGCTCAAATTTTCATAAGATTTAGTGTAGGATATAAAACATGCAAACTTTTGCATATTGATTATGCTTTTAATTACCAGAGGATCATCTGTGCATTAAGCTATTAGTGTAAAAAAGTAATTAAAATAAAAAATATTATCTAATAGCATCATTGAATGCAATTAATCGCATCTAAAATTAAAACCTAATCATAAGTACTTAAATCATGAAGTAAATACACACTCAGGTTTGTGTTCAGGTTCAGGTTGGGGGGCATGCACTGATACAGCATGTTGCGGCACCCACCACACAATGAAACAGCACAGAATCCTGGTTGGCATCCCCCCAGGCAGACATGTGTTGCTGTCCCATCATCTGGAAAGTAACATCTATCTGCTGCAGCCAGATGTTACATGGGCATTTCCTTGGCCTGGTATAGCTGCTCAGGTCCTCAACAATGAGGATCCTGCGAGCCAGGTCACCCTCAGGGAATCGTGCCACATGACCGTAGTGCTGTAACTGACATTCCCTTACAATGCATGTAATGTACCACATTCTGGACTCCATGAGCAACTGCTCATTCGTCACAAAGTCAAATCAGCATTACCCAAGGATTCTCTGAAGAGACACAGTACCAAAGGAGTCCAGTCTTTGCCTCAGGTCACTGGATAGCGTCCATGTCTGGCAACCATATACTGTAACAAGGAAGCACCAGGACTGTAAAGACTTTTGCATAGATATTGGGAGTGTCACACACCCCTTTCCAGCGACTAAATGACTCCCCTTGTTCTCCCAATCCGTCTACAGACTTCATAGAAAGAGTCACCAGAGACATGAATGTCGCTGCCGAGGTAAGCAAACCTCTCAAAAAGGTGAACACTCTCTCCACAGACAGACACACTGCTAATGGCTGCACCAAAGAGGTCATTAAAGGCCTGGATCTTGGTTTTTATCTAGGACATCCATAAGCCCAGACACTCAGACTCCTTGGTCAGTCTCTTGAGAACACTGATCAGAGCCTCCATTGACTCTGAAAAAGATCACAGCATCGTCATCAAAGTCAAGATCAGTGAATCTTTCTTTGAAAATCGACAAAGAATGCAAAGAAACTCTGCTGATATTTGCGTTTGCACTCCATGAGAACCCTCAGTGTCAGGATGCAGTCGATGGTAGGCTTCTTAGGTATAAAACCAGACTGCTCTGGTCGCTGGTAGGTGAGCAAGTGATCACAAATTCTATTGAAGATGACCCTAGCATGGACTTTACCTTGCACCAAGAGCGCAGAAGTTGCTGCAATCCAAGTGATCACCCTTCCCTTTCCAAATAGGGACGACAAATCCCATTTTCCGGTCAATTGGAATGAAGCCTGTCTCACAAATGGAAGCAAAGATTGCTTGCAATGCCAGATGGACAGCCTTACCGCTATCCTAGTGATGTTCTCCCTGGATACCATAGATCGCTGCAGCCTTCCCTACCCTCAGCTGGTTCACCACCTGAATCACAAAAATAATGTAGAATCAAAACAAAGGAAATAAAAAAAATGAATGGTATAGCTTAAACTTAAACAATTAACTGAAACCTGAACTTTTAACAAAGTACTTTTAACTTTAACTGCTGGCCTTTGGAGCCCCAAATGACAGCCTTGGTTCAGTGCTCTCTAGTATTTTGTCTGTTTTTGTTTATTTATTCTGTTGTTTGGTGTTCAGCTGTAATCAAGTATACCCGTGAAGAATTGTTGAATATTATTCAATTCACTACGTGTGATTTGACACTGGATTTTTCACAATTAAGAACTTTACTGGATATCTTAGCTCATGAGGACCTTTCACTTTCTTCTGCTTTGTGTTTCACGGAAACCTGGTTAAATGAATCCATCCTGGTCTCAGCATTACACCTTCTCTGTTTTCAACTTTATAGAGAAGACCGCACATCATGGACATCAGGGAAAAGAAAAGGAGGCAGAATCTTGTTTTATATCAATGAAGGTTAGTGTACTGAAGTGAAGTAAAATGTCCTGTCCTGGCTTAGAAACATTTTTTGTTCACTGTAGGCCTTCTTATAGACTGCAGGAGTTTTCCTCATTTATTCTGGTTAGTGTCTACGTTCCACCTCATGCCTGCACTACGAAAACTGGCTCATCAGATAATGAGCATGTTGCAAAATTATCCAAACTCCCTTCTGATAATTCTTGGGGATTTTAATAAGGTAAATCTCAGCCAGGAACTTCCCAAACTTATACAGCACATAAAGTGCCATGAGACAGTTAACACTGGATCATTGCTATATAGTGTTAAAACATGCCTATCGCTCTGTCCCCCGTGCAGCTTTGGGTTTCTCTGATCACTGTTTGATTCATTTGCTCTCTGCCTATAAGTTAAAATCTGTTAAACCTGTGAATATTACAGTGAGAAGGTAGACTAATGAGGAAAAGTGGAAGCTGCAAGCCTGCTTTGACTGGATGGAACGGTAGGGCCAGTCTAGGAAGCTTATTCAGACCGGGAATCCTAAGTCTAACCAAGGCCACACAACATACATCAGTTGTCTTTTACAGGCACAGACTCAAAAAACCAACAAACACCATTTTGACTTGGAATTTGTTATTTATGAGGAGACAGTTGATTCAGCTTACACATACATTTCACTCTTAAATATTAGACTCAAGACAAGCTTTGATAAAGTGTGGAACAACATTTCATAAATGTAAACACTTCATAAATAAATAAACCATGTAGTTCTATAATATTTATATCAAAACAAATGTGCAGAAAGCACTGAACCACAAAACGTAGCTGTCAGTGGAATCCACAGTGCATATAGATTATGTTTACAATTTCAACTGTGACTCTGGAATCTACACAGCCGCTGTCAGAGCCACAGAATTCTGCCAAGAATTTAAAAAGAAAGGCACTTAGTAAACAAAAAAAAACTATGAAAAATTTCATGTAGCCTATTCAGTCACTCTATCATCATAGAACTAAGGTTTAAGTGTCAGAGAGCGAGAGACGCAATTTAAAGTATTAAAATAAAGTAAAAACAGGACGCTTTCATTAACAAACTTATCATGAAATAAAGAACAGCAGGTACATTTAAAAACACAAATCATTCTACTCACATATGTGTGTCATTAATAAATAAATAAAATTATTTGAGTAGCCTATTCAGTCACTCTGAGGGATAAAGGAAAAAAAATGTTAAAAATGTGACCATACGCTACACTTCATTAAAATTTGAAACAAAATAAAAATACAGTAGCAAATACCAAAACCCATACAACACTCAAATATAATTCAAAATATATTATAAACCTTTAAACAATCTTCATATATAACTTTAATCACAAAAGCGGCAGACGTACGCACCTCTCATCATAGGGCTCCTGTTTAACTGTCAGAGCATGAGACACACATAAAATCAAAACTTGACTTGAACAAAAACAAGAAACCATCCAACCAGAAACCAGAAAAGGAACCCTCCAACGTTAAACCAAAAGGATTTGTGCCCACAACAGAGCAATAACACCTGCTCGTTTTCCAGTATAATAACATTATATAATTCCACCATTAGTTTATTTAGGCCAGGCCAGGCAGTAGGCCACCAGGAAAGCTCCTGCTTATTGTCTGGCACTGTGGAATGGGGTGTCTTTAAAGATACTGCTAATAACTTAGATTAACTGGCAGACACAGTAACACCTTATGTTAGCTTTTGTGAATATATGTGTGTCTTCACCAAGACCTGGTTAAAATTTGACAATAGCAAACCATGGTTCACTGCAAAACTGAAGCAGCTTGTAACAACAACAACATTTATTTATATAGCACATTTTCATACAAAAAATGTAGCTCAAAGTGCTTTACATAATAAAGAATAAAAGACACAGTAAGAAAATAAAATAACTCAACATTAATTAACATAGAATAAGTAAGGTCCGATGGCCAGGGTGGACAGAAAAAACAAAAAAAAAACTTCAGACAGCTGGAGAAAAAAATAAAATCTGTAGGGATTCCAGACCACGAGACCGCCCAGTCCCCTCTGGGCATTCTACCTAACATAAATGAAACAGTCCTCTTTGTATTTAGGGTTCTCATGGAAGGACTTGATGATGATGGTCATGTAGACTTTTGGCTTTTAGTCCATCAATGTTGGAGCATCATGATGCTTCGAGTAGGTGGTGGTGGCTCAGAAGAGAGAGTAGAGGTCAGTACGGATTTTAGAGCCATCGTGAATAGTTATGATGAATTGAACATACAGAGTATCAGGATTAAATTAAAGTGAAGTTATGAAAAGGCTATGTTAAAGTAATGTGTTTTCAGCAGTGTTTTAAAGTGCTCCACTGTATTAGCCTGGCGAATTCCTATTGGCAGGCTATTCCAGATTTTAGGTGCATAACAGCAGAAAGCCGCCTCACCACTTCTTTTAAGTTTAGCTTTTGGAATTCTAAGGAGACACTCATTTGAAGATCTAAGGTTACGATTTGGAATATAAGGTGTCAGACATTCCGATATATAAGATGGAGCGAGATTATTTAAAGCTTTATAAACCATAAGCAGAATTTTAAAGTCAATTCTGAAAGACACAGGTAGCCAGTGTAGTGACATTAAAACTGGAGAAATGTGTTCAGATTTTCTTTTCCTAGTTAGGATTCTAGCAGCTGCATTCTGCACTCGTTGCAAGTGATTTATGTCTTTTTTGGGTATTCCTGAAAGGAGTGCGTTACAGTAATCTAGTCGACTGAAAACAAAAGCGTGAATTAATTTCTCAGCATCTTTCAATGAGATAAGACGTCTAACTTTTGCTATGTTTCCTAAGTGAAAAAATGCTGTCCTAGTGTTCTGATGAATATGCGATTTAAAATTCAGGTTACAGTCAACAGCCCTAAGTTTTTTTACCTCCGTCTTAACTTTTAATCCTAATGCATCAAGTTTATTTCTGATAACCTCATTGAATCCATTATTGTAAGACTAAGAAAGCTGCCTGTTGAAGTGGGGATAGAGCACTCTTCAGACAGGCAAAGAACACACTGACAAAAAAGTAAGACTGGCTAAAAAGAGTTACTCTTATTTAGCCAATGACCCCACTTCAGTGTGGAAAGAACAACAAAATTTTACAAATTATAGGAAACCATTCCCCTATATTGCAGTACACCACCAGCTGGCTGACAAATTGAATGCTTTTTATTGCAGTTTTGATAAGCCCCAGAATACAATGGACGTTATCTTCAGCCCTTTTAGTGTACAGACTTATACAACTCTCCCACCACACATTCTCCCACTCTCTCCTGCATTAAATATCTTTGAAGAGGATGTGTGTCAGCTCTTCAAAGGACAACACACTAAGAAAACAACAGGTCCGGATGGGGTCTCCCTCTCCTGCTTAAAAATCTGTGCTGATCAACTGGCCCATCTTCACTTGGATTTTCAGCAAATCATGTGTGAAGTTCCCTTATGCTTCAAACAAGTCACTATCGTACCAGTCCCCAAAAAATCCAGTATAACAGAACTGAATGAGTATAAGCCTATTGCTTTGACATCTGTGATCATGAAGACCTTTGAGAGGCTGATGTTAGTTCACTTGAAGGACATCACAGCTCCATTGTTGGACCCCCTTACATCTGCTTACTGAGAAAACTGGTCAATGAATGATACAGTCAACATAAGTCTGCAACATCTTGACAACCCAGGGACATTTGCAAGGATTCTGTTTGTGGACGTCAACCCTGCTTTCAACACAATAATCCCGGAGCTCCTCCACTCGAAACTCACCCAGCTTTCTGTCTCTGCCTCCACCTGTCAATGGATCACCAATTTCCTGAACAACAGGAAACAGCAAGTGAAATTTAGAAAACTCACATCTAGCTATCATATGATCAGTATGGGTGCCCCCCAGGGATGTGTGCTCTCCCCACTGCTTTTCTCCCTCTACATTAATGACTGCATCTCTAAGGACCCCTCTGTCAAACTTATAAAATACGTGGATGACACAACTGTCATTCGGCTCATCGGGAGTGGTGACGAGTCAGTATACAGATTGGAGGTTGAGCAGCTGGCCCATTAGTGTAGTCATAACAATCTGGAGCTAAACACTCAAAACTGTGGAGATGACAGTGGATTTTAGGAGAGGTCCCACAATATTATCCCCTCTCTCCATATTTAATACTGCAGTGAAAGTTGTGGAAACCTTAATGTTTCTGGGAGGTATAATCTCCTGGGACTTGAAATATGAGACCAATGTAGGATCCAACAGAAAAAAGGCACAGCAGCGAATGTACTTCCTGTGACAGCTGAGGAAGTTCAACCTTCCACAGGAGCTGCTGATTCAGTTTTACACGGCAGTCATTGAGTCTGTTCTCAGCTTATCCATAACAGTGTGGTTCGGATCAGTGACTAAACATGACAAAACAGGCTACAATGAATAATCAGGTCTGCCGAAAATATCATTGGTGCCAGTCTGCCCACCTTACAGGACCTGTATTATTCCAGATTCATGAAATGGGCAAGGAAAATCATTACTGACTCCTAAACCCAGTCATTATAGATTCATAGAATCATTACTAACCCCATGAATTATAGATTAAAATACACCAAAACAAATAGATATAAGAACAGTTTTTTTTCCCACAGGCCATCAAGCTCACAAATGGTTAGTTTCTTTACCCAGGCCTCCCAGGGTCTTGCAGTACTGTTCACATATTGTATTACTTTTTTATCCCTCAGTGTTTATTTCAGTGTTTCTTATACTGAGTTGCACTCACACACATATATATATATACTGTATATACACTAGAGGTGCAATAATAAGAAGACCCCCAAAACAGGAATGGTTTAACAGGTGGAGGCCACTGACATTTTTCCCTCCTCATCTGTTTTTTCACAAGTTTTGCATTAGGCTATGGTCAGTGTCACTACTGGTAACATGAGGCGATACCTGGACCCCACAGAGTTTGCACAGGTAGTCTAACCTCTCCCGGATGGCACATCAATACATGCCATTGCCAGAAGGTTTGTTGTGTCTCCCAGCACAGTCTACCGGGCATGGTAGAGATTCCAGGAGAGCTGGACAGGGCCATAGAAGGTCCTTAACCCATCAGCAGAACTGGTTTCTGCTCTAGATGAGCACTGCCAGAGCCCTACAAAATGACCTCCAGCAGGCCACTGATGTGAATGTCTTTGACCAAACAATCAGAAACAGACTTCATGAGGGTGGCCTGAGGGCCCGACATCCTCTAGTGGGCCCTGTGCTCACTGCCCAGCACTGTGCAGCTCGATTGGCATTTGCCATAGAATACCAGAATTGCCAGGTCCTCCCCTGGCACCCTGTGCCTTTCACAGATGAGAGCAGGTTCATCTTGACCACATGTGACAGACATGAAAGGTTCTGGAGAAGCCGTGGAGAACGTAATGCTGCTTTTAGCATGACCGGTTTGGTGGGGGGTCAGTGATGGTCTGGGGAGGCATATCCATGGGGGACGCACAGACCTCTACAGGCTAGACAACGGCACTTTGACTGCCATTGGGTATTGGGATGAAATACTTGGACCCATTGTCAGATTCTATGTTGGTACAGTGGGTGCTGGGTTCCTCCTGGTGCATGATAATGCCTGGCATCATTTGACGAGAGTATGCAGGCAGTTCCTGGAGGATAAAGGAATTGATACCATTGACTGACCCCCACGCTCGCTTGACCTAAATCCAATAGGACACCTATTGGTGTGATATTATGTTTCGGTCCATCTGATGCCGCCAGGTTGGACCTCAGAATGTCCAGGAGCTCAGTGATGCCCTGGTCCAGATCTGGAAGGAGATCCCTCAGGACACCATCTGTCGTCTCATTAGGAGCATGCAAACAACCACGTGGGGGCCATACAAAGTACTGAGTATGATTGTGAGTTGCTGCAATGAAATTTTGGCAAAATGGACTAGCCTGCCGCATCATTTTTTCAGTTTGATTTTCGGGGTGTCTTGAATTCAGCCCTCTCTAGGTTGATAATTTTCATTTCCATCAAATGATGTGTTATCCTTTCGTTCCTAACACAACACCCAGTCCATATCAGTAGAGATATCCAGCAGGATTTTTTTTTGCATTGAGATCTGGTGTGTTTTGAAAGTGTTCCTTTCATTTTTTTGAACAGTTTATATATGTATATATATTTTTACATTCTCTGTCTTACAGCCCTGCCCGGGGATTTGTTCCTGCCTTGCGCCCTGTGTTGGCTGGGATTGGCTCCAACAGACCCCCGTGACCCTGTGTTAGGATATAGCAGGTTGGATTATGACTGACTGACTGACTAAAACTGTAGTCAAATTCCTTCTATTCATGCATACTTGGCCAATAAATCTGATTCTGATTCTAATTGAGCAAGTACAACCTGAATTTGAATGCCTTCCAAAAAGGCAAGATGAAAAGATGACAATAAGAAAACAAGGCCAATGTATTACAAGCACCTACAAACATTACAAAAAAAAAAATTAGTGTTAATTCTCAAATTGGCATAGTATATAAAACACAGACATGTCAAAGAAAATCTAAATGATCAAAATGACGACTTTGAATGCACTGTTAAAGACTAATATGCATTTCTTAAATGGGCCTACATTAAAATTGTGTTAAAACTCTGCAAATACTATTCTCAATTGTTCATCATCATCAACGACTTGATAATTATACTGTGCACAAGTGATTTCAACTGGTGCACTATGGAAATAATAGTGTAGTGCCCGAGTCCAGACCTAAGAGAAACACACCCCTCAGGTGGCTGGGACTGACAGGAGAATATCTACATAAAAGCAGCTCTGTGATCGCCATTTTGTAGTCACAGCACTTAGAATGCACTGTAGCAGCCTGGAGACTTGTCGGGGGTCCATCAGCCAGGGCTAATGTTAACCAGCAACTCTCACAGAGCCGAGGGACAGTGGGCATATGAGTGTTCACTAAGTGCTGTCTGTGAGTGCCAATCTCCAAACTGATTTTGTTTGACAGCGTCTCTGGTAATCAAGACCTTTCAGACAGATTGGCACATGTATGATATTTAAGGTTTTTGTAGTTGGTAGAATCATGGTCTGCCTTGCGATTTTTTGGGTTATAAAAGTGTGCCACCACAGACAAAAGGTTGGAAAACACTGATGTACACCTTTGCTTCTGGTATCTCACTGTGCATTACTTGGGTGATTATGTTGTGTTCTTTGCATAAATTAGTGAATATACTGCAAACTAGAATAATGTGTAGGGATAATCATTACACTTCAGTTTTGTAGATTTTCGTCATTATATTAGGGCAGTCAGCACTGCAAGCCACCTGACAGGCTGACGAGTTAAATACAAAGGTACTTGTAGCTACGTTTATCCAAAGTTACCAAAGTTCAGCAGCTCCAACTCAACAAATGGGATTCAACAAAAGCCTGACACGCAGAAATGATTCCACAGACAAAATATCTTCATTTTTAAAAGTTTGGTTAAGTTTGAAAGTAAAACCGTTCACACAAAAAAGAAAAGTGAAATAGCAAAAAAGGAAAAAAAATAATGTTAAGAAAAGTTCAGTTCTAAGCTTAATCTTGTTACATCTCAAATCGTTACTATTTACTTAACATTTTTGAACCATTTCAAAACGGTCAGAAAACTGTATGCTTATTCCATCTCTGAGTAGAAAATGGGTCTTTTAAGTCCCTATGTACTGGGACCTGTTCTAAACACAACAGAGCTTATTATCACACTTCTCAATTAAAGGAAGAAGGTTCTATCTCTTACTAGCTTATAGGGGGAAAGACCATACCATAAGCTATGACTATGGAAGAAATTTATATTCTATTCAAATTAAGCAAACATTAATATGAGTTTAACTCAAAACTTTAACTTTCTAAAATTGGCTCTTACAGTACTAGAGAGTTATTTTGGCTTTAGGACCACTCTAAGATAAATTATATAGCACTTATATGGTATGACATTAATTTGATCTACTTACAGAAATGTGAAATGATAAAACAACGCAATTTTTATATTTCACGACTTTTCTCTAACATTGCACCAGGGCTGTCATAAATGCCCCGTGCCTTCCACCTTTCCTCCCACTCTCCTGCATCTATGTTGAAATGTATAAATCAGAAAAATGAAGTATGAGGCGATCATCTTGTTGCCTGCTCTGGATACAACAATATTTTTTAATGTGTTAAATTGGCCGCATTAATAACAAAAATCAACGTATAAACTTTCCCAGGCCTAAAAAAAAGTTAAATCATGTTGATCTTTGGATGGTAATCATTCAACCAGTTACAAAATACAAAAGTAAATCAAAAACAAAGGCCATAATTTTTTTGAACAAATAACAAAACGTTAGCAAAAAACTAAAAATAACAAAAAACAGAAATAAAAATTCTAGATATACAGACAAAAGGACAAATGCCAATATGTTCAAAAAAGAAAAGCAAAACTACTAATACTAATGAAATTAACATTCCAAATTCTGAAATCCAATCACTAAGCCCTAATATAAAAGCCGTAAGTATAAGAAAACTGAAACTTCAAGATCAGAGACTGCAAAACTAAATGAAATAAAAAGAGCAGGAGAATCCAACTCTTGATTATTGCCACTGCAAATCTCAAATGGTCCCCAGGTGCCACTGTTGGGCTGATCGAAATACACAGGGCTTGTAATCCAATTAGCAGTCGTGAAACTCCTGCATCAGATGCAAATGCACTTAATTAGCCAGAAACAGGTTGAACATAATTAACAAAACAAACCCAAAAATGGAATTAACGATTAATTAAAATAAGGCAAAAAAAGAACACTAGAGGAGAAATAAAGAAATCAAAATACATACTGAGTAAAGGCAAAACCCTCAGGTGAGACCCCCAACACACCATGACAACTCCCTGTGTGACATATGAATGGGACTGGTCTTGTTACACATTGACTACAAAAGAATGAATCTCAGAAGATGTATTGTCCTCTATTGTTATAAATTCAATGATAGTGTGATACTTCCCAGAAGACCATTGAGGCACATATGACTAATAGCTTCCTACAAGGCATAACCAACACTTTATGTAGACTACAGAAGGAACTTTGCTGTGGAAATGGAGATGAATTCCATTGCTAGATGTTTAAGAATCAGCAGAACTCCCAGCTGAACCCTGCATATCACTGTTGATACTTCATCAGCTCACACCTGTATGGAGTAATGATGGATGATAGTAGAATATCACAAAGGGGAAGGATGATCATGGCCTTGTGATACAATCTGACAAACTGATGTCTTAGTCCCCTTCTGAATGTGGGGTATAAGCTCCTCACCAAAGTACTAGCCAACCAGTAAAAGGCAGTCATCAGATAGATCCTTCAACCAGTCCAGACCTGTAGCATCCTAGATCACAGAATCACAGACAGCCATGGACTAGTCTAGACCAAGGGTGGGCATGTCGGTCCTGGAGAGCCACAGTGGCTACAGGTTTTCATTCAACCCAATTGCTTAATTAGAAACCAATCCTTGCCAGTCTTTGATCTTATTTAATTATATGGCTTGTTAGTCTAATTTTAAGTTTTTGTTAAATTAAACAGTGCATGATGAAAACACACAGATGTAAATAGAAACAAGCTAGATGGAGGACTGCTGTCTGCTTTGTCATTTACATCTTGTTGCTAATAAGGAGCCATTAAAACACTGAATGCAGCTTTTTAAGATTGAAATAAGCAATTAAGGGTGGGGAACCTTAACAAGCAAGACCACTAAAATGAAGCATTAAAAAGTCACTTAAGCATTTTAAGCAATAATTGACTTCTCATTAAGAAACTGGGTTGGAACAAAAAACCTGCAGATACTGTGACTCTCCAGGACTGACATTGCCCACCCCTAGTCTAGACTTAGCTCACTACTTTATCCATGTGGCCCTGTTCAGACTGGACTAGGAGAAGGCCTTTGATTATGTGCCACATTGGCTCTTCTACATGTTCAAGATGCAAGACCTATACTGTTTGTTAGTCAGGATGATGCACAGGGAGGCACATGAACCTGAACCCCATGCACAGTAAAGAATTTAGAAGAACGTGCCAATGCATGGCATTTTGTAAGGTTTGTTATCTGCATGCTTGCTGGACAGAAGATATGCCTTATTCATTGGGACAATGTATTTCGATTGGGGAGGTGGAGGTCTGGAGTTGGCATATAAGGGATTCATGGAATAATATCCTGTTGCATGTGGATATCCTGGATCATGCATGCTCCTTGAAAATCCACAGATCACCAATTGGTGAAAAAGTGGCCTACTACAATGTACTGAAATCAATAACCCTTACGTCAATACTGCAGAGATTATATAGACAATAGTCTTTACAAATTGATGCTGCTTTTATCACACCAGATGGTTGCATCACAAAGGTCATATCAGCATGAATATGTTACAGCGTGCAGGTGATGACCATTTTCAATACAGCCTTTAAAATCGTCAGTAATATTCTTTCTCTGATAATAATAAATTAACAAAGTAACATTTCAAGTGTAACATCACATTTGTTATTCTTTCATTATTGATACAATCCTTTTTAAAAAAATCCAGCACAGTGTTAGTGAATGGCTATCATCTGCAGGGTCAGGCAATGTTGTCCTTTCTGACCTCTTCTTTTTGTGTGTTGTATAGAGTTGCTCACTGACTACATCACAGAATTCAGAAGCATCATCACACCAGGACTGGGCAGATGAGAAGCCAAGCGTTCAGTGTCCTTGAAGAGTATTACTGTGCTCTGCACAGACCATTGTGGAAATCTGCAAAGACTTTGGCTAAGTTTAGGAACAAGCAACTTTGGGCAGTAGACTATGCTGGGCTAAATGGCCTGCTCTTGTTAAAAGTGTTCTTATGTTCTTCACAATTAGTTTAATGTGTACACAGGAAAGGGTTGCAGAATACAGAAATACACCTGGCAGCTGCCAATTTCTCTGGACTAGCTGTCCATTGTCTGTAGACCACAACTTGTGCTTGATACTTTGAAAGGGAGGTTAGGGCAGCATGTTTGATTTTCAATATAGTAATTCTTTCATTCCAAATTGAAAATATCTTTTATCCCATAGTGCTTGCCAGTCTTTAAATCCTCCTATTGAAAATATCTTTTGTTGCCAAAAAGATTTTCGCTGTAATTTGTTATAGAATTAAGATGTTAAAACTGTTTAATTAGGCCTGAAGCAGAGATTTGATTATGTAGTGTATATAAGAATGCAAAATTGCACCTTATTTTACAATTTATAATAGTGTCTTCTTTCTAGTGCTTGTCAAACGTTTTCATAAGGACGAAGACATGCTAGAATAAGATGTGCTTCCTTTTACTACCGTGCCCCTTTAAATGTGATCCACAAGCACTGTGGCCTCCAGTTCTTTAGTTGCACACATCTGTTAAATAAGCAGCCGACCTTGTAGACCACTAACATAAGACCACCACAAGTCATATGCTGGAACAGCTAAACTTAGCTTTGATCTCCTTCAATGAATGAATGCGGCTGCTGGTATCAGCCTTCATCTTGATGTGGTGGTAGTTCACAGCACTATCTAAGATACCTTGCAGCTTATCTTGAGAGATTACAATGACATCTTTTGCAGGCTGCTCTGCATTCAAAAACAAGTCAGCTACAATCTTAATCTCAATTAAATAAATCTCTTGTTAACAGGAAAAGATGAAATTACAAAATATAAAAGCTATTTTGTCTTTCTTAACTTGACTTCTTAACATAATAAATTATCATTTTCCATCACTTTTCATTTGCTTTCTCTGCATCATTTTTTAATAGAATTGCTCCGGATATCCAGATGGGCCAGGAAGTGTTATAAACTTCTGGAACCAACAAAAGTATCACTGCATAACAAAGCCAGACGAGATACGATCTGCTCCATTATAAAATGAGAACCACAGGCTCCAGCAAAGTTTATTATTATTTGGTACTAATCTCAGGGAGCTACCACACATAGTATATGAAAAAAGAAATACAATTTTTTTTTAGAATGAGTAATTTATAGTTATAGCTTATGGACTTCCACAAAAAATTGTCAATTTCTTTTAGCCTTATGAAAAGCAATACATCCTGTGCAGTGAGTCATTACAATTTGCCAAATACACAAAAGGTCATTTAGCACACATTTATCTAAAGTAGATAAGATAAAAAAAATATTAGATCAGGTCCCTTTTAAAAATTCAAAACTTTGGTCACAGCAAGACAAAAGCTTTGTCGGTTTTCTGTGCATTCCATAAAGTGTTTAATACTACCAGAAGTAAGGGAAAGGGCAATTGGTCTACTGCAGGTGGGCTAGAGACTAAGCCACTCTGCTGAGCAAGGTTTTAACAGAATACCAGGGCAGATGACTGTATAATATCTGGTTGTCCTTGAGTGACCACCCCAGAACAGAACTGACACATGGGATTGGTACATCTGGAATATTATTTCAGTTCTGCCACCTGACCTGTTACTGAAATTACTGACAGACGCAATGCCCACATTGCTAAAGAAGGAATGAATGCTGGTGTGTTATGTTGACCTACTGTACCTTCTGTCCTACACACCACCTTTGTGAAGTCCTGGAAAACAACATCCAGAAACGTAATCCTCTGCCAGTCATTGGCTAGCAGATTTATCAGGCTCTCCTGCAGGGATGGAAAAATATCCCATAACTGCAGATTCAGAGGGTCCTTAGCTCTGTGTCCAGTGGTGGCTGAAAGAGGCAGTTAGGCATACAAGATATTTAAGGGCTGCAGTTGTTGAAGCATAAGGTTGGTAGTAATCAAGTGAAAATGATTTTTTCACAATCATGTTATTTATTAATATGAATTGGAACCTGTGTTTTTATGGGAAGGTTTTTTTTTATACATTTTCAAAATACTGTGCCTTTCCTTACAGTTCATATGAGGCATTTGTTGAAACTTGAAGACAAAAGCCTTAAAATAAACAGAATGCATCCAAATCGAAAAGGACAAGTTTCTGATTTCGGAAAACATTCTTCCTTTGTTTCCGAGATATGTTTGTGAAAACAAAGAACACTGGAAATTATCTTCTTATATAATACGGTACCGTGGCTGTCCGATTGTCTGTCCAGGATTTTAAATCACCTGTAGCTCGCAAACTGTTCGAACTATTGACCTGAAATTTGGAAAACATATACGTGATGTCTAATATCTACTTTCAGTGTGAAGAGTGACTTTTATGGTCAAAAGTCAAACCAGGAAGGTGAAGGTCAAAAATCAAATAACCTGTAGCCTGAAATTTGGTCTAGATATACTTCGCTGAAACTCTGCACTACAGCTTTATATTAAAAAAGAAGAGTTTTGGAATTATTAATCTTTTTATTATTATTTAATTTTATTGTAGAAGCAACTCTCGGCAGCAGGACGACCATGCGGCACATGCATACGGGCGCTGTTCTCATCCCTACCACTTTCGCCATCACTTCCCCTACCTCTTCATATCTTAAATCATTCTTGAGGCAGATTGAAGACTTAAGTGCCATCTTAGGTGAAAAATTAAGGAAAACGTACTAAGTAATTGCAACACAAACACTGACTTAATCAGTGTTAACGTGAAAAGATGCCAATGGAAGAACAGAAGAAGCGGGCTTCTAGGGTGGAGAAAAGAAGAGTTGCTCAGTCAGAAAGCAGCAAGCGCATCAACCTCTGAGCAAATGAATGATAAACGTACAGAGAAGAAGTATGAAAACTGTGAATGCTCAAGTCAAGTGTATTCACTGCACGTTATCATGCAGTCCGCCATTACTAGTACATTTTATTACATGTTCTTGGCACCATTTTTTCCTGAATTAAGCATATATTCCTGTTTACACTTTTGTTCGCAGCAACTGTCATAGTAGTACTTATGTAGGGCAGCACGTTCACATAGTCATTAGTGCTACTGGAACCTGAATAAGTCTTGAGGTTACAAGCCTGGTCATAGCCACTGCAAGTCAAAATTTATACCGTATATCTTATTCAGGGCACATTATACAGTAGACATTGGTTAAACATTTGGAGCTTATTAAACATTTGTCTGTCCACCACATATATCCCATTTAGGGTTAAGGGATCTGGTGCCTATCATATGTACATAAGAACTTAAGAGGTTGTCATGCAAGCACTAGAGAGTGGAAACACACCTAAACTTATTCATACCAGGGAAGCTATGAATCAGCAGTTACCCTAACCTCACACATCTTTATTTAGCTAGAAGTAAAGAAGCAGTACCCCAAAAAACACACAGAGGAAGGAAGAATGCACAAACTCCACACATGCATTCAAACTCTGGCATCTTAATCATTATTAATATCTTACTAAACGTTAATCTATTGTGACGGATGGCCAGGCAGAGAATCTCTTTGGGACACTATCCTTCCCGAGACGCTAGAAGGCAGACCCCCTTGGTTGTTACTACACCATGGATCCCAGCAGGGCATGCCGGGAGTTTTAGTTTGGAGCAGACCTGTTGGGTTCTGTGGATGCCACCAGGGGGTGCTGTAGCTACAGCTGAACCCTTCTGGGGTATCACTTCCACCACAACTGGAAGTGCAGCCAGAAGAAGGTCAAGAAACACCTGGAGCATATCTGGGTGCACTATAAAAGGAACCACTTCACCATCAGTCAGAGAGCCAGAGACGGGAGGTGGAGGACAAAGCTTGCAAGGAGGAGTAGAGGCGAACCAAAGAAAGGAGAGATGAAGAAAAGGACTGCATGCCATGTTTGTTGGTACTTTTGTACTGTGCGGTGAAGCAAAAGAAAATGATTCCCACCTGAATAAAATATGTGCTGTTTTTATCTGATGCCTCAGCCTGTGTTGGGGTTTGTGGAGTGATACAACCCCTGGTGGTCCACACTATCAACAGTGATGGTTATAATAGTATTTTGTGACTTTTATTAAACAAATCGTTATTTTATCATGAAAGAGTACTGACATACTTTAAATGAACAAATTGCTATGTTGTCTTTTAATGTGCTGGCTGCTTCCAGACAGAGTGGATTGGTGGTACTAAGGTTAGTGCTGCTGCAGTTTCACTTTGAAATTCGCACTCAACTGGTGTGCATATGTAATTTGCATATTTTTCCTGTGTTAGAAAAACCCAGTCAAAGCATGGAGAGAATGAGCGAAGTTCAAAAAGGTGGTGGAGAAGGATTTGAATTCAGGTCTGTGCAGCTGTGAGGCACTACTTCACTGCCCCATCTTTAAACTGATATTAACATTAAGGTTGTGTTGTACAATAGTCAATAATTAGTTTCTTTACTTTACTTCTTTACCATAACAACGTCAGTTACTTGGGAAATTATTTGAACAACCGTAGTCATCATTTTCCAGCAGCCACCAAACAACCAATTTAACAAAAACTCACTGGAGCATATTCATCAAATTAGCACACAAGGCTCATTTTGATTTTGGATTTTCAACAGATTAGTAAATTGAGCATATGTTTAATAAAACCTTCATTATAGAAATTGATTTTATTCACAAAAATACCATTTATGTTAATTTTTTACATTACTAAAAGCCCAAGATTAGTTTTTTAATTTATTCAAAAAAGACAATTTTTAGTGGTTTCTTATTATTGCACATATCACTTAATGAATCTATAATGAACATACAATTTAAGCTAATGATAGATAGTAAACTAGGAATATGCTTAATTTAAAGTCCCTTTATTTAAGACATTACTAATGTCTAGAAAATACAGTTGTTTATCAGAATCATTTAAAACTACTAAAATATATTTCTTTAGATTTAATATCATACTTTAGATATTTGAAAGTTATAATAGCAAAATAAAACATATGTATTGAATAGAATTAAAGTTATCACTTTATTTCATGCACTTGACTATACTTTAAATAAATGACTCCTTCTAATAATTTTTAGATATTCTGTTATTTAAATTCCAAGTAAAATTGGGGCAGATATTTCTAAATGACAACTGCAAATGTTAAAGTAGGTCATTAGGTATATTGTATTTATATACTAATTACTATATGTATCAAATGCACTCTAATGCATTTAATTGCAATGCCAGATTATTTAGACATGTACTTGTAATGTCTGTCTGAAAAGATGTACATCATACCTACATATGCTCATGCAAATAAAGCATCCATTTAATTTTGTTTTTATTTCATATTAGATTAGATTAGATTAGATTAGATTATTTTAGATAAACTTTATTAATCCCAATGGGAAATTCACATGCATACACCTGCAGAAACATAAAAAAACAATGATACAACCTCACAGGACAAATAATGCAGCCAACCAACCAACCAATCAATCAATCAATCAATCAAAATAAATAAAAATAAATATATATTGTGCAGACATTTCAAAATGAAGTTAAAGAGTACTTTGGAAAGAAGCATTGAACTGTTCGATAGCATTGGGCAAAAAAAAAAAAACCTAGGGTCACTTGTTAGCACACCATGGTGGAATGAGCCTGTGGCTAAAAGTGTTTCAAGAGAGCGCCTTTTGGAGGGGATGGAGGGGATTTTTCATGGTGGTATCCCATTTTGCCACCATCCTCTTCTCCATAATAGCTTCCAGTATGTCCAGGGTTTGCACTGTGATGGTGCAGACTTTCCTGATAAGCTCTTTCATGCATTGTGCTTCTTTTGTGCTCAAGTTGCTTCCTGAGGAGACTACAGTGTAGAACTCCACACTACAGTACAATGAACTGGTAGAACATTTCCAGCAGCTTGCTGCACACATCGAAAGACCTGAGTCCCCTTAGCAAGTACAGTCTGCTGTGGCCGTTCTTATTCACAACCAACATGACGTCAGACCTGTCCACTTTGTTGTTTATGTGAACCCCCAGGTACTTGTAGCTCTGCATCACTTCCACTTCCTCCCTCTGAATGGTTACTGGCCTCAGAGGCTCCTTGGCATCCCAGACGTTCACCACCAGCTCTTTTGTCTTGTTGATGTTGAGCTGCAGATGGTTCTTCCTGCACCACAAGACAAAGCCCACCACAATCTTTCTGTACTCTGACTCATCTCCATTATTAATGCTGCCTTTGATGGAGGAGTCATCTGAAAGTTTCTGTTTGATGGCAAGCACTAGTATTGTACTGGAGGTCTACTGTATAGAGGGTAAAGAGGAAGGGAGACAGGACAGTTCCCTGAGGTGCTCTAGTATTACACATAACCCTACGCCAGCTGAGGGGGGCTCCAGCCAACCCCCTGGTTTGGATTAAGCGGGATGGAAAATGAAATTACATGACATTTCTGACACAAAGTCCCTCAGCCTCACAAACTGATGTCTGTTGGCCTGGTAGTCTATGATGCAGGAGATTGTGGTGGCATCAAGATGCAAAGCCCTGATCTTTTTTCCCAGTTGATGAGGCAGCGTGTACATGTAAAAATGGTTACCCTATATATCTATTATTTTACATATCTTTTGTTAACTTGGAGAAAACGTATTCTGGCATGCTTTGTGAGAGGCAATTTAAGAATGTTAGGTTGATGGGCCATTGCTTTAAACAATCTGGTTCCTGTATCTGCACAGTGAGATGTATGTTACACATTAGGCATAAAGTCATATAAAATGGGTATAAATCTGTTTAAAGAAGCTTTTGTTTTCAGTAGACTAGATTACTGTAACGCACTCCTCTCAGGACTACCCAAAAAACACATAAATCACTTGCAACGAGTGCAAAATGCAGCTGATAGAATCCTAACTGGGAAAAGAAAATCCGAACACATTTCTCCAGTTTTGATGTCACTACACTGGTTGCCTGTGTCATTCAGGATTAACTTTAAATTACTGCTTATGGTTTATAAAGCCCTAAATAATCTTGCTCCATCTTATATTTTGGAATGTCTGACACCTTATATTCCAAATCATAACCTTAGATCTTCAAATGAGTGTCTCCTTAGAATTCCAAGAACAAAACTTAAAAGAAGTGGTGAGGCGGCCTTCTGCTGTTATGCACCTAAAATCTGGAATAGGCTGCCAATAGGAATTCGCCAGGCTGATACAGTAGAGCACTTTAAAACACTGCTGAAAAAACATTACTTTAACATGGCCTTCTCCTAACTTCACTTTAACTTAATACTGATACTCTGTATATTCAATTCATCACAATAACTATTCACAGTGGCTCTAAAATCCGTACTGACCCCAACTTTCTCTTCTGTTTCTTTTTCCGGTTTCTTTGTGGTGGCGGCCTGCGCCACCACCACCTACTCAAAGCATCATGATGCACCAACATTGATGGACTGAAAGCCAGAAGTCTACGTGACCATCATCATCAGGTCCTTCAGTGAGAACCCTAAATACAAAGAGGACTGTTTGACTTATGTTAGGTAGATTGCCCAGAGGGGACTGGGCAGTCTCGTGGTCTGGAACTCCTACAGATTTTATTTTTTTTCTCCAGCTTTTGGAGTTTTTTTTTGTTTTTTCTGTCCACCCTGGCCATCGGACCTTACTTATTCTATGTTAATTAATGTTGACTTATATTTATCTTTTATTGTGTCTTCTATTTTTCTATTCATTTTGTAAAGCACTTTGAGCTACATTTTTTTGTATGAATATGTGCTATATAAATAAATGTTGATTGATTGATTGATTGAAGTATTATCATATTTCTCCTGCTCGTGATTTTTGCAGCCAGGAAATCTACACACAGCTAAGGTTCTTAGATTACCCAAGCGGGGGAGATTAAATTGGTAGGAACAAGTCCCATGGTAAAAAGCTTTAATGAAGTAAGGTATAAACAGTGTGTGAGTACCTGAAATTCCACTGAAAAGGAAGAAAGCGATTCACCAAATGAATTACTTCACATTTACTTTAGGTTGCAAGTGCTCAGTCAGAAGAACATTCAGACAGCAAGAAAATTGTGCAAGTCACTTTAAACATTTTAGCAGGAAAACCTAAATACTGAAGCTCAGACATAATACGACTATTGCAGTATGAAATTGTGCTAACCTGCCAAGTCACCATAAAATCCCTTGGGAGGTGATATCCTTGGTTCAGTGTTCAGCGGGGGCTAATGACTCTGAGCTAAGACAGGGTTCAGAGCAAGAAGTTCAACAGAGGGAGGAGTAATGGGCTGAGAGCAGCAAATCTTTATGTAGGGTAGCTAATGGATAAGCTGCAGGATGCAAACAGGCACCTTTCAGTTAATCAGACTGCAAAATCAGGTACTGCCATAGAGAGTGGAACGGATGCTTGTACATTACATTCATAAAATCACAGAGTTAAACACAAGCCGATAACTGTAATTGCAGTGTCCAAAACTATAAACTCCTTGAAAAAAATGTAATGGAGTGTATTTTGTTGTTTGATGAGGAACATATATGCAGTATTGTGGAGTGCATGTCGATTCATATACAAAAAAAAATAAATTAATAAAACAAGCTGAAGGACAGTAATGCATGGCTGGCAGCGCAAACCAGGCTGCATTAAAAGCAGGAAAGACAGAAGCCTTGGGAGACAGATAAAAATGATGTGTCATTTATTGATTTCCAAGCGATAAAGTCAAAAACAGACAGGTCAAAACACAAAAAAAAAAATCAAAATCCAAAATGTCAAAAACTGTAAGCACTTAAGCTTTTACAAGGGTAAACACACACAATGGTACAGTGAAGCTTTCTGATTAGGCTTCCACTTTTATTTCCAGTGGTGCTCCTATCATTTTAGTAAGTGACACTGACAGGAGGGCCCGGTGACAAAACAAAGGAAATGAAGGACTAACACTGCAGACAAAAGTGTGTTTTGGTTGACTGGCAGTTGCAGCTGGAAAAGGATAGCACAGGGCATTTGAAAGGCCCAGTAAAATGGTAGGAAGGGGAGGGGAAATAGTCATTGGCTGAGATTACATATTCTTTTCATGCCATTTAATGAGAAGTCAAGCAAAATGACACCTTTAATTGACTAACTAAAAAGAATACAATATGCAAGCTTTCGAAGCAACTCAGGCTCCTTTTTCAGGCAGTACGTGAATGGGATATCCCAGAAGGGTTGTAGACAGAGATGCCTGGGAAACAGTTAATTAGGTGTGATCTGGGTGAATATGTATAACGTTTCTAGAAGGAAGGTGACAACAAAGTCAGGTTGTAAATGCCTGGGCATTCTTATAGCATGGAGGGCTGGGAGAAGACAACAGATGAACCCCCAAGGTAGGAGAGCAGAGGCTGGTTTACTGTTTTAGGTGATGAGATAGCAAGAGGGTTGTTCTATAGACTGGCCTTTCTTAAGGGACTTCAGTGATGCAGGAATACATTTGGTTACTACAGGGATACATGTGGTCACATATTTACAAAATATTACCACCCATGAGCCCAGAAGTAATTCTGTGATGCTGCTTAAAACCATTTTAAGCCTTTCAGGGCTGATGTCGACTTTTGTCAAAAGGAGGACTGTAAACTGTGACAAAACCAACCGTTACATTTTAGTTGGACTCTTGTTGCTAGAAGGAAAGTGAGATTCATTGGTTTGACCGAGATTTCCTGCGCTCGCGTGAGTAGCAAGGCGCAAACAACGGCAAAATTGTCACTGACATTTGGCGAGAGATCAAAGCGAATGCGTAAAGCAAAATACTCCTTGGACGATGTTTTGGCTATTATCTCTGAACTAGACTATGACTTGTCGGACTCAGATTTTGATACAAGTGATTGAAAACATGTGTGAGGTTCCAGCTTCAGCTGATTGGTTCCCAGCTAAATGGTTGTACTGACAATGTTCGCCAGGGAGGACTGCCACTTAATAATGATAAGAGGTAGAAACCAGATTGCAGTGCACCGCAACTTTGTCCCAGCCACACAAAGACAGCCTGGCAGCAAGCCTGCCGCACATTCTTGGCAAACTGGCAGCCACAGCATGCAGCAACAGACGTTTTATGTTGATTTCTGTGTGAAACCATTGCTTTTCAGAAACTATGTTTTTGAAATAAATATTCAGCCCTCAAAGAGTTAAGCTCAGAGACAAAGAGAGAGAGCAAGAGAGAGAGAGAGAGAGAGAGAGAGAGTTCGGAATATTTTTTTCAGTACTTCAGTGGGAAAATGGATGAGCTGTCCTAACAGGCAGATAGGGATCACTGTCTTTTTAATTAGGCCCAAAGGGGCTGTTGGATTTATGGTTGTCTGTTTTTTTTTTTTTTGCTGCTTTGTGTTCTCTCTGTTTTTATCCATCTCTAGTGTCTGGTTCCTTAATAAATCGTTTTTTCAGATATCTTGGTCTCTTTGCCATTATTGTAGGCATGGCATTGCCACAACAGAAAATCCCCTGTTTGAAACAAAACATTCTTTCACCCTAGCTTCACAGTTAAGAGTCACATTTGGGATTGGTTTATAAAATTGATGTTAGATGGTACACCACCTCAGCTCTTATTAGAAGGTAAATTGGTTTGAGGCTTCAGTTGGTGCATAATCTTACACAGCTTCTAGTCGGAGGGGATTTCATATTTAATGGCTGTACAATAGTCGCGGGATCTTGAGGATGTCTGATTACATAACTAGAAATCATAAGGGGATGACAAAGTACATGACTCTGTGCAGACTTTCTAACTCAGTTTCACATTTCCAAAGTATCATGAACTTATTGCACTTTGATAGCCAATAACATGCTGGTTGACAGCGCCAGTGGCTGTACAAAGGGTAATGACAATCTTGGCTCAATTATTTTTCTTTTTTAATTCTGTTGTGGTACAACAAGTATAATGTTGTGATTATGTTCTGTTTAATATTTTTTTACTTTTGTTACGCAGGTATATATTGAAATGATTACTTAAGTATTATGGCTTTTGGGATACCAAATCCAATTCTGGTGTTAGTTTTTTGATCACTTTTGTTTGGAAATTGTTAGAACTTATTTGCATATTTTTTCTGATGCCATTTTGGTTTTTATGGGTGCTGCCATTTTGTGATATACTGTAGTGTTACAGCATGGTAACAGGGTTGGAGGTCACAACATTTCATGGATAATCAGTGTGACTCTTAGCGTTCTCTTTTTCTATGTTAGTTTTTCAGGTAATTGATGTTTCGGCAATATAATCTATACTAATAAAAGGCAAAGCCCTCACTGACTGACTGACTGACTGACTCACTGACTCACTCATCACTAATTCTCCAACTTCCCGTGTAGGTAGAAGGCTGAAATTTGGCAGGCTCATTCCTTACAGCTTATTTACAAAAGTTGGGCAGGTTTCATTTCGAAATTCTACACGTAATGGTCATAACTGGAACATATTTTCGTCCATATGCTGTAATAGACTGCAGCTTGATAGCCGTGGGAGGCGGAGTTTCATATTAAAGTATTTAACCAATCACATTTCAGCCATCATTTGTTGCCAGGCAGAGAGGCTTTTACAATCCGTTGTGCAGGTACTCTTAACACAGAATAAATGTTGATTAACCTGTTGCTTCAACCAATCAGATTTTGAGTTGCTGTCAGTAGGGCCCTCTAGCAGGAGTACGGCAACGTCACCGTATTCAGACCCATTGATTGGATAGAAGCCGATATGAGAAACTCTACAAGGCCACTGAACGCACCGCAAACGCTCCGAGGGAAAGAATGTCGCGTGCACTACGGTCAACTCCATGGCAGGATTCTGGACAATATTATTTGACAGACACAGACCATATTTCAAGACCACGAAAACCTGATGTTTGTCACGCTCCTCAAGCCCCAGAAAATTCGGGAATACAAGAAAAATTTCACGCATGCAGCCTTCTCCAGTTTAACACAAGAGCCACGGAGCGCTTTTTGATCTGTCTCGGTTAAAAACAGAACTGACTGTAATGTATGCCATGGATGATTTTGCAGGAAAATCTCCCACTGATCTCCTTGACTTCCTTCATCAGAAAAATCTGAATGAGAGCATGGGGCAGCTGTTCACATTGGTATATTTGGCAGTGAGCATTCCCGTGTACACTGCTTCTGTCGAGCGGACATTTTCAGCCCTAAAGCGAATTCAGACTTATGCCAGAAATACGACAGGGCATGTTCAACTTTCAGCATTACCTTCAATGGCGATAGAAAAGGACTTTTTGATGGAACTGAAGCGCATGGATAATCCATACGACAGAGTGATTGAACTGTTTTTAAGGAAAGAGAGGAGGATGGATTTTGTTTACAAATAATCTGAATTTTTGGCGAGTAAAATGTTGCGATTTTCCTAAATAATATTGCAAGTTTATGAGTTATTATTGATGTTTTTTATGTGTGTCGCGGCTGTGGCTGCAGTAGAAAGGAACTTGTTCACCCCTGGTTTGTCTATTCAATAAAGGCATTTATTGTGGCTACAGGAGTTATCTTTATATATATATACCCTGAGCTACATACTCACAAATAAAGGAACCACACACCGTGGCGCAACACGAGAGGCTTTGCCTCTAGCGCTGACATCTGAGGTTCGATTCCCGAGAGGGGGTGCAGTGAGTGTGTATGCCTCATGAGCCCAGAATTAGGGTGAAACATGTGCCGTGTACTCTTTGCATTATTTGACAGTAAAACTATTTAAATATATTAAATATATATATATATCAGCGCTTCCCGATTCATTTTACCCTCGCACCCCCTTGGTTTGAGAAGAACTATGAAAAAATATGAGGTTAACGCAGAAAAACAGATCACCAATTGAAGCTTTATGAATAATAGATACTTTATTTGCCATCAATAATTGTTTTGATAAAGCCATACTCAGTGTAATCTTCCTTCCATTTTCTAATTTTTTCGCGACTAGCCATGATTAAATGAACGGTAAAAAAGTTGCAGACTCGCAGGCTCGATGTAGTGAGCGATCAGATTCGAAAAAATATATCTTTTCAAGTTCTATTTGGATATAAGTAGGTTCTATTTAGTCGACAGAAATATCTTTGCTAGGAATGTAAGTTGAATTTAGTCTTTAAATTTCTATGGTGAAGAAAAATGTATGCAATATGACTAAATTTAACTTACATTCCTACCAAACATATTTCTGTTGACTAAATAAAAATTACTTATATTTAAAATTTAAATAGAACTTGAACAGATACGATAGTTCATAATACCCACGCAGCACTAAGTGCACGTAAGAGCAGGAGTCATCCGTTTTAACAAGCAACGTATTGCACTGATACGAAATAGCCTGCCCATTTAATTATTTAGGAATGGATAAATAAATTAAGATTTTGTACAAAAAATGTTTTTTATTTTTCTTCCTCGATGGATTCTGGCAACCCCAGCAACAGCTGCTCGCACCCCAAAGGAGATATATATATATATATATATATATATATATATATATATATATATATATATATATATATATACCGGTATATATATATGTGTGTGTGTGTGTGTGTGTGTGTGTTGTATGTGTGTATATATGTAGATATGTGTATATATATATGTGTGTGTGTATATACAGTATGTGGATGTATGCATGTGTATATATATATATATATATTGATATAGATATATATATATAGATATAGATATACAGATATATATATAGATATATATATAGATATGTATGTATATATGTATGTGTGAATGTGTATATATATGTGTATATATGTATATATATGCGTATATATGCATATACAGTATATGTATATGTATGTATGTATGTGTATATATATATATATATAAAATATAAGACAGCAACACTCATAACAGTGACAAAATAATTACATTGACAATCAGGTTACGTTATTTTCAAAATGTTTCCTTTTCTTTTTCATTACTTCTTTAACACACTACTTCTCCGCTGCGAAGCGCGGGTATTTTGCTAGTTCTAAATAAGATTCAGTGTTTTGATTTGGTTTGCCTAAAGATTGGCCTGAATTCCTGGTTTAAGAACATAGTGTGATGACTAGTGTTTCATCTTCTGGTCCTGAATTCAATTTATTTTTGCTATTTTTAGCAGAACACACAAATCGTCAGACAGAGGAGCCTCAGTTCTGCTTGTGTAGTCCAAAACACCAACTCTCCTTCTTTCTTCTGTGCTTCACTGTGTGTATAATCCAACTGAAGACTCATTATTTGTTGGCTCTTGCTGACCAGATTGCAGAAGATATCAAACTATATGACTGAGGTTCATGGTAGTGCACCATGATTGTCCCCTACTCCCTACGATTTTTTGAAAATGAACTCTGCAAATTTCTGGAAACGTTGTGTACAGTGATAAGGGCTTTAGCTAGAAAAGATACGTTTGCCATCCAGTGGTCAAAACTAGCAAGGCAGTAAATAAAATGTCGTTGAAGTCAGGGAAATCCAAAGCTTAATTCAGGTCAGGAAAGAGAGGAAAAAAGCTCCAATAAACTGGAGCTAAACAGAACAAAGTAAAAACTGAAAATGATAAAATCAGAGTAAAGAATGTTACAGAGTATAACTTTACTCAGTGCAGTTTCTTTTATATGATGTGATATCAATTGCAGGGTAGGGACCGACGTCACAGGTAATGTACAGTAGCAACATCGGGACATACACTGATTAAAGGTAAAGGGTGTGTGATCTGACACAATTACAGCATAGCAGGTTTTAATAGTTTAAGATTCTGAGGAAGTTTTGGCATAGACACCTTAGCATTTATCTCTCAAAATGAAAATCACCGGTTCCAGGTCAAGCAGCATATTTGGTTAATGGGGTTAAGACATTAATTTAAGATTTCATTTTGGCTGGGATCATGTGTGTATTTTAATTTGGGCATGTCAACCGACAACTGACACAAAGTCATGCTTTTTGAGCTGTGAACACGCAGGTGCAAAATTGGGAACTCATGCATGGCTACACAGTGTGCCACTAACAAAATGAGCTCAAATTCTAGGCTGGCAAATTTAAAAACCTTTTCTTAGTGTGTCTTATTTAGTCAGATATACTGTATCCTGATTAATGACAGAATATATTATATTGATATACCAAAATTATATAATTGTTAAGGTCAGAAACCAAACCTAATTTCAATTTAAAAAAAATTATAATGCAAGTGAATTTTTTAAAAGTAGGGAAGATTACTGATCTTAATAACATGTTGAAAAATAAGACAAAGAAATACAATATTGCACATCTCTCTCTTTATACAGTATACTTCAATTAGACACCACAAAAATCTTACTATCTTAATAAGAATCATTTGACTAAAACAAGAAAATTACACTAATTTGCCTTTAGATTTTTAGCTTGCATTATGGCATAACTGTGGGATAATTTAATCATTAAAAAAAAATGAATGGAAATCTTACTATTTAGATAAGACCTACATTTAATTGGATGGCACAGTGGTAGCACTGCTGCCTCACAGTAAGGAGACCAGGGTTTACATCTCAGATTCTCCCTGCATGGAATTTGCATGTTCTTCCAATGTCTGCATGGGTTTTCTCAAGGTCCCCGACAGGTAAGACAGGATAGGTGACTAAATAGTGTGTGGTTGGGGGTGTGTGTGCTTGCCCTGTGAACGACTGGCGCCCTGTCCATGGTTTGTTCCTGCCTTGTGCCCTATGCTATATAGGACAGGCTTCAGCAGATCTCTGTGAACCTGTTCAGGACTAAATGGGTTATAAAATGACTGACTACATATAACTAAAAGAACAGTGACTAATGAGTCTGAGAACATAACTTGCAATTTTCCTTATTTACACTTTTACAAATATAAAAAAAAATAATTTGTGGCATGGTGTTTAGTGCTGCTTCCATGAAGAATCTAGGAGATTGTGTTTGAATTCTGGTTCGTTATAATCTATAAGAAGTTTGTATGCTCTGTGCAGCTCAATGACTTTTGTCTAGACCCACTGGCTTTCCTTCTGCACACATGTTGGGTTAGCTGACAATTCTAAATTGATCCAGTATGAGTAAATGTGAAAGCATTTCAATTAGTGTCGTTTGTGTACTTCATGCAGGCTTGGTGCATGCACTGCTCTCAATGTAGTAAGTTTAATTGAGTGGGTTCAGTGAATGGATGGGAAGGATATTTTTAATGGGAAGCTGTTAAAAATATTGCCTCACGGCTTTAGCAACCTGCCTCTTCGTTGTTCTGTATGGTATTTCCATGTTCTACCAGTATGTGCATGGGCTTTCTCCTCATACTTCAGTTTCCTCCTGTATGTCAAAAGCATGCTGTCCATTTAATTGGTAAGTTTAAACTGGCTTGGCATGAGTGAGGTGTACCTGAGTGTGCCCTACGTGTGTCTCTTCTGAGATGGTCCTTACCAATGTTTAATGGATATTCCTTGATAAAAGAATCTTCAGCAAAATCAAATGAATATAAGTCACAGTAACATATCTGGAAAGCCTTTTAATGAGATCCGTCAAGACAAATTAAGTACAATAACCACCCTTGATCGTCTCTTATTCAGACTTAGCAAAGGGCAACAAAATATAAGCAATGTACTGAGCAAGGACAATTATTTTTATTAATACATACATTTAATAAACTTTTGTGGAGTTTAGCTGAGCTCTGAAGGTTTCTTTAAGGCATGTGAATGCTTAATTACACAATACTGTACTTTGTTAAGGTTCTATTTTTCTTTGCCTCTAGGTGAGGAGGGTAGTATTCTCTTTCAACTTTCTTTTCTTCAAGGTATTTAGTGCTATAAATATAACTTCTGTGTAATATGTGCTGCCTACTCAACTGCAACATGATAATCATGTGGCATGTCTCCCTTTCAGAATAACATTTTTCCACAATACATCCAGCAATGTAGCCAGGCCCTTTAGCAGGCCGTTTCCCAACAGCACTCAGTGTATCATTGCACTGTTGCTTCTCACATAACAAGCATGGAGCAATCGGCAAGCCACCAATTAAACAATTTCAACCCCAGTGGTTCTATTATACTGTGATGCTCCTTCACCTTTTGCACTGTGTAAAGCTATCTGCATTATTAATGAATCCCTAATTGGCATACACGTATTAGAGCGATCAGCCCCATTTTAGTTACAGGATATGTGAAAAAGAGAATGGGAGTGAATAACATGAGAACTGGCAGATGACTCAGTTTGTTGTTTTTGTATTCGTATTGTATTTTGAAGAAGCAGTATGCTTTTAGAGTAATGTGCTTTAATAGACAATTACAACAGCATTACTGGCTTAGCAGCCTACAGATCTTTAATGATTAAATAGTGTGGAGAAACTATTAAGACTGTGCTATTATAGTATGAAATCCTTATTGACAGTTCTTTTTATATTTTTCAACAGTATCCATCAATAATTAACATGAGGCAACAGATAACAGATGATTAGTCATTGGAATTAATGTTATATTTTATAAGGCGATATAGTAAAATGTTTAAGAGACTGTTATAGATGGATTCATGCCTGGATAAAGAATGCAGTAAACTCTGCTTTTAAAGACTTTTTTATTCATCTGTTTTTGAAGATCCATTAGTACATATGCTGAAACAGTTGGCTGTTTAGCCTTCATGCTATATGGCTGAAAATGTTGTCTCTTTAACCTTTTTCTGTATTTAGTGTGGAAAAATACTTTTAACCTTTTTTTTTTTCCTTTGAAGATGCATATTGACGCAGCCCTACACTATCTCTACTAAATACATTATCAGTAGTTTTTAGAAATGATGTTCCATCTGCACAGGATGAAGTTCATGCTATTACCGCTGAAGTCTACCATTTTATATTTTCATCAATTTGAAGCTACTTTATCTATTCTGGGGACGCAAACTATTCAGTGTTTCCTCATGGGCTCCATGTGAGTATGGGTACTGTATGTGCAAGATTGGCCCCTATTATGGACAGATGACCTGCCCAGATTTGGTTCTTGAAGCAAATTCCATTCTGACACTTTTCTGACTGAGAATTAGTTTGCCATTAACATCTGCTTTTAGGTGTCTACCTCATAGGCCTTGAACCTGACTTTGTGCAGTTAATTCCACCTTGAACCCACACACAAGCAACATAAAACATTACTGTTTTTTATTTATATGCTTCCATTGGGAAATCATTAGAAACATAAAATTAATTTTCACTCATATGCAGATATGCCCAAATTTACCTTTCTTTTAGACCTAATGATATTTTCCAATGCTACCCTTAATAATTGTGTCAGTGAGTTTAAGGAGTGGATAGATAACATCTTCTAGTCTCTGAATACAGGAAAACAGAAATGTTAGTTATTAGGTGCAATGACATTCTGCCACTTTTTAACTTGGAATGACCATCAATTTTACCGAATCAGCATGCACTTTAGTTATTATCTTTGACACTAGCATAACATTTAAAACATGCCTTACAAAACTATCCACTACATCTATTGTCCATCTTAAAAATGCTGGAAAATGAAGACATCTCTCTATTATAAAAGAAAATCTTGAGATGAGACTTTTGCCAAGAGATTTTGTGAAATCCCACCCTCCTCTCAACCACTCCCACGGTCCACTCACCTCTGATTCATGTGAATGCTTTTGTCAGACACAGTTCCTGCGCTCTCAGCTCTTATACATTTTTACGTTTTCCTCACTTTAAGCTCCGAATAAAAGAAGAATTATTATTTCAAAATCTTATTGATGAATCAACAGAAGAAATGAGTACACAGGCAATCCTAGCACAGAGAAACGATGAAGTCAAACGAATTAACGTGAAAATTGTTGATCGGTTACACAGGCGACGAGAATGGTAATGTAGTACATCTTCTGTGGATTACATTAGACACCAAAGGAGATCTTGATATGCCATTTGCATTAAAACGTTTACAGTTTCCCGTTACAATAGCTTTTTCTATGACAACTAACAAATCACAAGGATGAAGATTCGAAAAAGTCGAATTCATTAGAGAGAAAGAAACGATATTCACTCACGCAGTTATGCGTTGCATTGTCAATATGTAAGTCCAAACACAGAATCAAAATTCAAAGCGATATTGACGAAAAGTGAATTAAAAAAATTGTTTTCACTGAAGTTTTACAGTAAAAATGTAAGTTTAAAAAGTATTTACGTGTAAATTTCAAAGCCAAAAAAAAACCAAATACCTCTAACGCAACGAATACCTCTAACGCAACATGAAACATAATCTGGAATAGCTTGCCAATAGGAATAAACTATATGGTGGAGCACTTTAAAAAACTGCTAAAAACTCATTATTTTAACATGGCTTTCTCATAGCTTCATTTTAGTTTAATCCTGATACTCTGTATATGCAATTAATTATTTATATAATTCCTGGTTGCTCCATAATCCATACTAACCCCTACTTTCTCTGCTGTTCTTTTTCCGGTTTTCTGTGGTGGCGATCTGTGCCACTACCATCTGATCAGAGCGTGATGTCCCTACATTAATGGATTAAAGGCCAGAGATCCACATGACCGTCATCATTAAGTTCTTCCATGTGAAGCCTGAACACCATGAGGACTGATTGAGGTGATTTATGTTAGGTAGAATGCCTAGTAGGGGCTGGGTGGTCTCGTGGCCTGGAACCCCTGCAGATTTTATTTTTTTTCTCCAGCCGTCTGGAGTTTTTTTGTTTCTTCTGTCCTATCTGGCCATCGGACCTTACTTTTATTCTGTGTTAGTTAGTGTTCCCTAATTCTATTTTCTTATTTATTTTGTCTTTTTTCTCTTTCTTCATTATGTAAAGCACTTTGAGCAACATCATTTGTATGAAAATATGCTATAAAAATAAATGTTGTTGTTGTTGCTATACAAAAATAAGTTGTATGGTATTGTGTAACTGTCCAACCTTTAGTGTAACTTCTGTTGCCTAAGCAAATAACATCTGTCTTAGCTGCAAGGACATTGATGAGGATAGTCAATATGGGGTCTCACTTAAGAAGTAAGACCTTTGTGTGTGTTCTGCATACACTGAATTTGAAAGGAAGTAATCTAGAGTGGGAAAGAAGGTCTGGGACAGATAAACTGAGGCAAGAAAGGCTCGGGGTGGGGTGGGGGGTAAGGAATTATTTGAAATGGGCATGACTGAAACAATATGGACTATGGAAATACAGTAATTGAAGAAGAATGCATTATCTTAGAAGGATGAAGAGTCATAGCAATTAACAAAGAATGCACAGCGTGTGATTGATGGTTTGAACAGAAACGCACGTATCCAGGAGCCTCCAGGGGGCAGCAATATAAGGTTATACTGCTAAATTCTTGGATTAAGAAGCATTGCCAAATAACCCAAGAGCTGAAAGAAGTGAAAACATAAATGTGTAGTACTGTTTACATTCCAGTCCATATAAGGACAGCAGAAGAAAAACTGAAATGAGAAAGCTGAAGAGAGGAATAATCCACAGATGTAGGTGTGTACCACTGTATTTGTGGAGCTTCTCTGATGCATAGTGGAACAATTTTGGGGGTCAGACTGGACTAAGGTGGCTAAAGAAGCAAAATGCAGGGTCATAGTAATTACTGAGAAGGGCAATAAGAAAGGATACCATCCTGAGTGTCTGGGTTCAGGTTGCAGGAAGACTAGGAGCTTCTAGAAGGTGCTATAGCCTAGTGGTTCTGATAATTAACAGAAACGTTATTCAGACTGTAAAGGCAAGAGGAAGAAAGACAGAGACAGAGAGATGGAATATTAAAAATTGAAAAACTGGGGAGCACGAGGTAAAAGCAGAACAAAATATAAAGTGAAATGTTATATATGATCTCATTTTCTAATTTATATGTACAGGTACCAAAAGTCAGGATGTCTTTGTTAAACAGGCAGGCAGTTTCAAGAAGATTTTCTCATAAAGTAGGGACAACCCTGGATGGGACTGAGTATACATGTACTTTATGTCAGTTCAAGGTACAGCATATTCCTACATACATCCATCCACACTCGCTTATGACAGGCGACCTGATAGATTCTCATTGCACTAATGTGCACACCTTTCAAAATTGGAAGGACACAGGAATACTGGGATCATAATGTTGGACTAACTCTGGAAGTAATGTCATTTCTATTAATCAGAATTCAATTCAATTCATTTTTATAAGGTAAGCTTCACATTTATAAGCTAAGAGTGCAGAACACACTTGCAAGTAAAGTATTGTTAAAATAAAGCAGAAAATAACATAGAGCATGAATCAGTACTTTAAACTGCCCAACTAAAGACCTTGATTTTTACAGAATAAAACAATGGGTCTGTTTTGTGGTGAACTCTTTAATTCCTATGTTAGGAGGGAAAACTTTGCGGAAGTGGCTAAAATGATAAAGAACAAGGAAAATAAACACCAAATATGTACTAGTGGACAATGAAATAATTACCACAAACATTGAGAAACATCAATATCTTATCTGTATCTAAACTTTTGATTCCCAACGTGGGGCACATGCCCCACTGGGGGGTAATTAGATTTTTTAGGGGGACAATTCGAGAATTTAGGTACGTTAAACAACTTAATAACGACCGGGCTAACAACGATCACCACTTCTACTGTTAGACAACAGGGTGCTGGCGGAAATTGGGCTACTGTTGGCCGAAGAAGAAGGAGAAGAAGAGGGGTGAGACGTGTCTGGAGGCAGGAAGAGAGAAGGAAAGCATAAAGAGTGGAACTGAGGGTAGGAACTTTGAATGTTGGCAGTATGACTGGTAAGGGGAGAGAGTTAGCAGATATGATGGAGAGAAGGAAAGCTGGTGTATTGTGCGTGCAAGAGACTAAATGGAAGGAGAGTAAGGCCTGGTGGATTGGAGGTGGATTCAAATTGTTCTATCATGGTGTGGATGGGAGGAGAAATGGGGTAGGAGTTATTCTGAAGGAACAGTATGTCAAAAGTGTTCTGGAGGTGAAAAAAGTGTCAGGCAGAGTAATGATTATGAAGCTGGAGATTGGAGGTGTGATGATGAATGTTGTTAGTGTATATGCACTGCAAGATGGGTATGCAATGGGTGAGAAAGAAGATTTTTGGAGTGAGTTAGATGAAGTGATGAACAGTGTACCCAAGGGACAGAAAGTGGTGATTGGAGTGGATTTCAAAGGGCATGTTGGTGAAGGGAACAGTGGAAATGAGGTGATGGGTAGGTATGGTGTCAAGGTGAGGAATGAAGAAGGTCAGAGGATAGTGGATTTTGCAAAAAGGATGGGCATGGTTGTGGTAAAATGTATGGGTTATGTACAAGAATGGAGGAAGATGCACACAGGTAGATTACATCCTTTGCAGAAGAGTTGATCTGAAGGAGATTGAAGACTGCAAAGTGCAGGGGAAAGTGTAGTTAAGCAACATAGGACGGTGGTCTGTAGGATGACGTTGGAGATCAAGAAGTGGAACAGAGTGAGGGCAGAGTCAAGGATCAAATGGTGAAAGTTGAAAAAGGAAGACTGCAAGGTTGAGTTTAGGGAGGAGGTGAGACAGGCACTGGGTGGCAGTGAAGAGTTACCAGACGGCTGGGAAACTACAGCAGATGTAGTAAGGGTGACAGCAAGAAGGGTGCTTGGCATGACATCTGGAAAGAGAAACGAGGAAAAGGAAACCTGGTGATGGAATGAGGAAATACAGGAGAGTATACAGAGGAAGAGGATGGCAAAGAAGAAGTAGGATAGTCAGAGAGATGTAGAAAGTAGACAAAAGTACAAGGAGATAAGGCGCAAGGTGAAAAGACAGGTGGTAAAGGCTAAAGAAAAAGCGTGTGATGAGTTGTATGAGAGGCTGGACACTAAGCAGGGAGAAAAGGACCTCTACCGATTGGCTAGACAGAGGGATCGAGCTGGGAAAGATGTGCAGCAGGTTAGGGTGATATAGGATAAAAATGAAAACATACTCAGAAGCGAGGAAAGTGCGTTTAGCAGATGGAAAGAGTACTTTGAGAGGCTGATGAATGAAGAGAACGAGAGACAGAAGAGGTTGGATGATGTGGAGATAGTGAATCAGGAAGTGGAATGGATTAGCAAGTAGGAGGTAAGGACAGCTTTGAAGAGGATGAAAAATGGAGAGGCCATTGGTCCAGATGACATACCTATGGAAGCACGGAGGTGTTTAGGAGAGATGGCAGTGGAGTTTTTAACCAGATTGTTTAATGGAATCTTGTAAAGTATGAGGATGACTGAGGAGTGGAGAAGAAGTGTACGGGTGCCAATATTTAAGAATAAGGGGGATGTTCAGGACTGCAGTAACTACAGGGGAATAAATTGATGAACCAAAGCATGAAGTTATGGGAAAGAGTAGTGGAAGCTAGGTTAAGAAGTGAGGTGATGATTAGTGAGCAGCAGTATGGTTTCATGCCAAGAAAAAGCACCACAGATACAATGTTTGCTCTGAGGATGTTGATGGAGAAGTTTAGAGAAGGCCAGAAGGAGTTGCATTTCGTCTTTGTGGACCTGGAGAAAGTATATGACAGGGTGCCTCTAGAGGAGTTGTAGTATTGTATGAGGAAGTCGGGAATGGCAGAGAAGTATGTAAGAGTTGTACAGGATACGTACGAGGGAAGTGTGACAGTAGTGAGGTCTGCGGAAGGAGTGATGGATGCATTCAAGTTGGAGGTGGGATTACATCAGGGATCAGCTCTGAGTCCTTTCTTATTTCCAATGGTGATGGACAGACTGACAGATGAGATTAGACAGGAGTCCCCATGGACTATGATGTTTGCTGATGACATTGTGATCTGTAGCAATAGTAGGGAGCAGGTTGAGGAGACCCTGGAGAGGTGGAGATATGCTCTAGAGAGGAGAGGAATGAAGGTCAGTAGGAACAAGACAGAATACATGTGTGTAAATGAGAGGAAGGTCAGTGGAATGGTAAAGATGCAGGGAGTAGAGTTGGTGAAGATGGATGAGTTTAAATACTTGGGATCAACAGTACAGAGTAATGGGGATTGTGGAAGAGAGTGCATGCAAGGTGGAATTGGGGGAGAAGAGTGTCAGGAGTAATTTGTGACAGATGGGCATCAGCAAGAGTGAAAAGGAAGGTCTAGACGGTAGTGAGACCAGCTATATTACATGATTTGTACTGGGTGTAACGAGGATGGATAGGATTAGAAATGAGTACATTAGAGGGTCAGCTCAAGTTGGACGGTTGGGAGACAAAGTCAGAGAGGTGAGATTTCGTTGGTTTGGACATGTGCAGAAGAGAGATGCTGAGTATATTGGGAGAAGGATGCTAAGGATAGAGCTGCCAGGCAAGAGAAAAAGAGGAAGGCCTAAGCGAAGGTTTATGGATGTGGTGAGAGAAAACATGCAGGTGATGGGTGTGACACAGCAAGATGTAGAGGACAGAAAGATGTGGAAGAAGATGATCTGCTGTGGCAACCCCTAACAGGAGCACCCAAAAGAAGATGAAGAAGGTACGTTAAAACAATTTATAAATTGAAAAAACAGAAATGAACTGTTAAAAATAATAATAAAATAAACAAATAACTTTTATTTTTATTTATACAAACATAGAAGGGATGGTGAAGAACCCTTTAATTTATGATTTTACAACCGGCTTGGGTTTTTCTACTTAGGAATCGTTTTTAACATTAAAATAATATGAATTGTAACAATGATTATGAAATTTAGCAATATAACAAAAATATAAAATGATCAAAATATTACAGAAAAAGCTGTCATTAAAGTTATTTTATATTTATGAACATCACGTCTCTTATTATACGTTTTCAAAACTGTATTTGCTGTATTTTCATATTACTTCATATTATATATATATCTATTTTTTAACAATTTCTTAGCGATTTCTTTGTCAGTACTTCAACTATCCTTTCCCTGTTTTGTTTCCATGTTCTTTGGAAGCTTGTTTAGACCAAATTAATGACATTATGGGCTTCCTCCACGTCAGTAGGAGTTCACTTTTTTAATAGGTAATAATAAGAATAAGGTATATGTTACAGTGGGGGACATCATGCTTTTAGAGAGGCCTAGGTGGGGCATGACCAAAAAAAATGTTGGGAACCACTGACCTAAACTGAACTAGTAATATATTGCATAATAGTAAGAGTAATATCCAGTAACATCCAGCAACATTATAAATCTATAAAGAATTTTTACTTAAAAATTAATACCATTTTCATATTCTCTTTTTATTTGTACTATTTGTACTACAAATAAGGTTGGCTCTTGCCTTATATCTAACTCTGTCATTTGTCATCTTCACAGTACATAATGGTGACAAAAAAAAAGTACAGATATGAAAAGGTTGGGGAATGCCTTCATTCATCTATCCTTTATCAGACTTGTTTAATAAAATTCAGTGTACTCAGGGCATGAATTAACCCTGGCACAGGACACACTTAAGCACATTCCTACAGTAGATTTGCTCATACAAGGACAATTTAGAGATGTAATATATCTGACACTTTTTATTTTATTTACTATTTTATTCCATACGAAGAACACCTTTGGATGGGCCTGTTGTGAGACATGCTTTTATGAGTCGAGTCGGAGTTGACTGATGAGTTTCATGGATTGTATTTACTTTTTTTTTACTGGATTGTGTTTTGTTCTTTAAAAAACTCACATTCACTAAATATTTCACATTTATTTCATAACTTAGCTCATTATTCATTTATAAACGGTAATGTAAACAGCTTGCTTATAAGAATCTGCTTAAGCAAAACAGTAGGCATAGATGCATCAGCTAACGCAGTTACAATACCCCTGTTATATTGTGTATTCAGCTTCGGCTCATTTAATTTGCTAATACCAAACCTGAGCTCAGCAATGTCTCCTCCCCGTCACTGTATAATCTTTGGCGTCTTTTCGTTGTTATGGCAATGTCACCATGACTAACGGACTGCGGCGCTTCAGGAAACAGAACAGTATTGCTGCGTGAGGTAAATTTGTCACATTTTTTGTAATTACAATGTTTTCAAATATTGCGTGAATTATCTGCAGGCTTTACAACTTGCAACTGAAATTATGACGCTAATAATTTGCGCAGGAACGTTGCGTTGCCAATCTGTATTTAGATATTCTGTGTGGCCTAGATTTGGGCGTAATCATTTGCAAGGGTACATGGGTAATGTGGTTCTTTTAAAGCTCGCAAAGGGGCATATCAACAAAGAAATGTGCGAATGCAACTACATATTCCGTGAGTCCCAGCTGGCTTTGTAGCTGTCATTGATTGTGAAGGTGGCTGTTTTTCATTTTTGTTTCAGTATTTGAAATTGGCTTCCCATTAGAATAAGGTTTATCTGCATTAGAAGTATTCAGAATAATAAGCTGTTAACATCTTGAAATATTATTTAAGTTAGATACGCACGTATTTGTTGTTTTAATATTATACTGCTATAATATTGTTCGTGGTAAGGAAATACCAAAAGTACAATTACCCCACATTTCGTACCGGTATTAACGCATTTTCATTTTAACATATTATAGCATTCTTAAAGTCGTTAGTTAATAATCGAAATATTTTGGATTTATTAAATCGTTTTAGAAGTTATATACGTGTTATTTTAAATTAATAGTCTTTGTTTTATTTGATGTACCAGATATAATGCCAGTAAAAGAATCACCAAATACTTATGTGTGCTATTGTGAGTACAGTATACTAAAACTTACATGCACATTCTAGTTATTTCAATTATTTGTAAAGTAACGATACAGGAATAGGTAAAACATAATATTTTTAAAAATAATTACTCTCCCGTATATAAAGAATATCTATAAATAGACGAAACCGTTCGTAAGTAAGCCGTCCCCAATTACTCAGTACATTCTGTATTTTAATTGACCTTTGACAGAATGCTGAAAATTCATTCAGGGGTTTGGCACACAATTGCCAGTACTGATACATGCCAGTATTTTACATTCATTCTGGATTAGTTTTGCAGAAAACCACAAATTGTTAAAAGAATTATCCGAGGCTTGGATTTAATACAGATTAGTATCATCAAAAATGTATTAGACTGGTGTCCTGTCTAGGGTTTGTTCATGCTTTGTGTCTTATTCTTGCAGGGATAGATTCCAGATTCACAGCGGCCTTGCACGAGATAGAGCGGATTCAGAAAGTGGATGGATGAAATTACCATAAATAGATAAATAGATAGATAGATAGATAGATACTTTATTAATCCCAAGTGGACATATATATATATATATATATATATATATATATATATATATATATATATATATATATTTAGTCATTTTCCTCAACAAATAATCACCAAATTAATAGTATTGCTATATATTGTTCTTTTGAATGTCAGGATGCTGTTTGTACATTACAAATACCCATGTTAACTTGCATAAATTACGTTTTCATTGTCTGTGATGGTTAATGGATTGTTGATTAAGTTTAGCTAAAGTAATTTAAAGATGTAAGATCTGTGCAACATCATAAATTCTGACAGTTCAGAAATTAGTTATGTATTTATTTTAATATCTTTCACACAAAACATATAAAATGTGAAAAAAAGCACCAAACCAATGCACACTTACAGATAAGAATGTTTTAATTTGACCAGTGAAGACGCTGCCTGGGTTTGGCTACAGCTATAATACCTCAAAGATGTTCTTGTCCCAGATTTTAAATTCCTGAAATATAATTTGAATTTCGGTATTCTTCAAGATCAGGACGTGCAGAAATCATAATATTCAGAAACTTCAGAAACTGTTCAGATCTCTTCACTTTTTACACATTTTGTTATGTTGCAGCTGTACGCTAAAATCATTTTTATTTATTTTTTCCCTTACAAAGCTACATTCAATATCCAAAATGACAAAGCCAAAAAAATAAACTTCTACAAATAAAAAAAGATGAAAAAACATTAACACAAGTATTAAGACCCTTTGCTCAGTATTTTGTTGAAGCATCTTTGGCAGCGATTATAGCCTGGAGTCGAAGGACAAGCATTGCACACCTACATTTGGGTATTTTCTGCCATTCTTCTGTGTCAGGTTGAACAGAGATGTTCGATTAAGTTCAAGTCTGTGCTCTGGCTGAGCTGCTCAACAACATTTACAGAGCGATCCATAAGCCGCTGTTGTGTTTGGATTGCTTTATGCTTAGTGTCAGTGTCCTATTGATAGGTGAATGTTTGGCCCAGTCTGAGGCCCAGAGTGCTCCGGAGCAGGTTTTCATTAAGGATATCTCTGTACTTTGCTCTATTCAGTTTTCCCTCAACCTTGACTATTTTCCCAGTCCCTGCCACTGAAAAACAACCCCCAGCATGATGCTGCCATCACCCTGTTTCACTGTTGGAATGGTTTTTGCGCTGAGCTGTGCCTGGTGTTCTCCAAATGTCACATTTAGAATTGACGTCAGACAGTTTAATGTTTGCTTCACTAGACAAGATAGTCTTTTTTCTCATAATCTGAGAATCCTTTTTGAAAGCCAGCTTTATGTGTTTTGTGGCCATTCTTCCATTAAGCCCAGATTAGTGGAGTGTTGCAGTGATGGTTGTTTTTCTGAAATGTTTTCCCATCTCCAGAAGTGTTTTCTGGAGCTCAGACAGAGTGACTATTGGGTTCTTAGACACCTCTCTCAACAAGCTTGTTCTGCTGTAATTATTTGATTTTACTGAACATCCATCACTAGGAAAAGTTGTGGTTGTTGCAGACTTAATCAATTTAAGATGTGTGGCCACTGTGCTCTTGGGAAACTTAAGTGCCACAGAATTTGTTTTAGAAAAACTTGCCCAGTTCAGTGCCTTGACATACTGCTCTCATTTAGAACTGCAGGCAATTTCATCAACCTCATGTTTTACCTAATCACGTGAAATCAACCGAATGTAATAAAGGTGGAATTCAAAATGTGTAGAAACATCTCAGTAATAAGCAATAGAATGGGAAGCACCTGTGCTTAATTTCAAGTGTCATAGCAAAGAATCAGAATACTCACGTCCGTGTGATATTTTGTTTTTTTATTTTTAATAAATTTGCAAAGATTCCTAAAATCCTGTTTTCACATTGTTATTCTGGGATATTAAGTGTTGATTGATGAGGGAGAAAATAGTAGAAGGCTGCACCATAACAAAATTTGTAAAAAGTGATTGGGTCTGAATACTTTCTGACGGTACTCTATAAATAGACAACTAAATTTAATGAACACTTAACACAATGTGTAACTCTCCCTCATCCAGTTTCTGAACCTGTTTAATCCAATATTAGGGGTGTGAGGAAATGTAGACAATTCAGGGGGCATATGCCTTGTCCCTAGAACAGTGATGTCAAACGCCAGGCCTGGAGGACCACAGTGGTTGCATGTTTTCATTCTGACCCTTTTCCTAATCAGTGATCAGTTTTCACTGGCAGTTAACTCCTTTTCCCTTCATTTTAATAGCCCTGTTTTTAAGGATGCAGTCCTCTGAATTGATTCGTTTCTTCTTGAAATGGCAGCCACACAGTAATGAGATGTGAAGCGAGCCAACAGATGAGCAGCCAAACTGGTGTTTCAAACTCCAACCAATCTATTAATGAGAAGTTGATTCTTGCTGTGAATTAAGCTCGTTATTTAATTCTGTGGCCTGTTGCTGCTCTCATTCTGCCACAGCAGACATTTCCAAAACTTTTGATTTTCTGTTCAGTAAAATGTTTTGGTGATCTGAAAGATCAACCTTACCGAGACCATCATCTCTCTTTATTTTAAGATATTGTGTGACGGGCAAAGGTGAGCTGGTCACATGCCGGCTTGTTTTGTGTCTCATTATTGTTTGGCTGCTAATTAAAAAAAGAGACAATTAAGGGGCCTGAGTCAAGTTAATTAAAACTAAAGCCAAAGAAGTTAATTAGCAAAAACTGGTCACTAATGAAGAAGATGGTTAGAATAAAAACCTGCAGCCACTGCAACCCTCCAGGCCTGGAGTTCGACACCCGTGCCCTAGAGCAATGTAACAAAACACATGAAACGTCAATATGTAAAAATACAAGTAGTCTAATCTAGACATGCCATGTTGCCTTTTTCCTTGTAGTAATATGGATGATGTACATAAGGGTAGTACACTTCATCTACTTTTCTTTGAAACTGAATAAATAGATATCATGCCATTTTTATTATTACTTTTTTACCAAGCTTTATTTTTCTACCAAGTAAAGAAAAAAATCACATCCCAAAATTTAGATTATAACTTAGTATCTCATAATTTTGACATACCATCTCATATTTATAGCGTTCTATCACATTCTGTAAAATTAGAATCTCCTAATTTACATTTAGTCACTCATAATTGTGATTTACAGTCTCTTAATTTGAAATTAGTCTCTTAATTTTTATATAATACCTCAGAATTATGACTTTAAAACTTATAATTCTCTCTTAAATCTCCTAGTTATGGTTTTCTCTCTCTTAATTACTAATTAGTATCTCACAATTTCAACCTAATATCTCATCATTATGACTTAGTCCTGAATTAGCTCTCATAATCTTGATTTAACAACTCAGTTTAGATGATATAACTTTAGGTGGCACAGTGATAGGCACTGCTGCATCACAGCTGAAAAGGGAAATAGCATGCTGTACAAGACTAACACCTATGGGATTGCTAGGCTCGGCTCCACCCCACGAACCTGACCTTTGAAATTTGGTTGGGAAATGGATGGCAAGAAATTTTTGATATAAATAATTCACTTAAATTCCTTTTTCCTTTCAACATGGGTTATATTTTATTTGAGATAATTAAGAATGTTTTAAATAATACATTTTAAATTGCAGTAATAGAAAAATACATATTATACAACATATGTAACTAAGATTATTATTCTTTTTTTAATGTATCATAGTCATGAATAAGCTAGGATACTAGGCTTCTCTTAAGGATCATGGGCATCTTTTGTAGATATTTGTAAGCCTGCATGTTGTGTCCCATTCCCAGGAAAAAGGCCAGCAATGATGCAACATGTAAATAAGTCAATCAATTTTAGTACTACAGTGTGATGTTAAGGGTTTTGTTCATCCAAATTTATTTACTTGTCTTTCTGTTTGTTGAATCATTCTGTTGTTGTTTAATAATAACTAGGTAACTGGGGTGCCACACAGCATAGATGTGAATAAAAGACCAACCTCTAGATATTGCTTTATAATTCATTTAATTGGTTGATTGGATGGGCTTCAGCACTAGCTCATGATGTGTCATCACGTAAATTATGTTGTGTTTATATCTTATATAATACGCTATCGTGGCTGTCTGTTTTTCTGTCCAGGATTTTAAATCATCTGTAGCTCGCAAACCGTTTGAACTATTGGCCTGATATTTGGTACATATATACTACGTGATGTCTAATATCTGCTTTCAGGGTGATGATTGACCTCCAAGGTTATTCCTCTTTTTATTTTTATTTTATTTTATTGTAGAATTAACTCTTAGCAGCGGCCAGCAGGGCAGCCGTGAGGTGCATGTATACGGGCGCCGTTCTCATCCCTACCACCTTTGCCGTCATATCCCCTACCTCTTCATATCTTAAATCATTCTTAAGTCTTCAATCTGCCTTAAGTGCGTAATTGCAACACAAACACTGACTTATTTAGTTTTAATGCGAGAAGATGCTGATGGAAGAAGAGATGTAGCAGGCCGCTAGGGTGGAGAAAAGAAGATCTGCTCAGTCAGAAAGCAGCAAGCGCATCAACCAAATGAATGCTAAACGTACAGAGAAAGAATATGAATGCTTAAGTCAAGTGTATTCACGGCATGTAAATAAGGTGCATTATAAAAAAAGAATAAGTTGACTATCAGTCAGAGATTAAGGAAGTCTGATTTTTCTTGAGAGCTATGTTGTGTAGTGTTTGTTATAGTAGACTCATATATTCTATTGGATCTGGCAAGGCATGCATCTTAGTAAAAGGACAAACGTCTGTGTATCTTTGTGTCCATCCAGTTGCTATGTCTCTGTCATTCTAACAGATGGCACCTCAAAAACATTTGTGTTAAATGCATTTTATTACTGCAAATGTTTTTGATGCACCATCTTTTGGAATAACAGTTTTTTTTATTATTTACATGCATTACAAAATACATTACAATAGATGGTCCACTGCAAACGTTAATGCTGAGGTTTACATTGATTACTTAGATTTCAGCCTATCTTAGACAGATAGCACAACTAGTTGTATTTACAAATGAAAGCATTGGCTCTGTTTGAATACTGCCTTGAGAGATCAACATGGCCAGGTATACAGAACTCTTTGTTCATGACAACCTTCAAAAGGATTCATATCAGGATTACTTTAAAAATGTAATAATTTGCTTTGATTAATAGTTAAGACTGTGGACTCAGGTAGTTACAACTATCATTTAAGTCAGTGGTTAACAAACTTTTTTTGGCCATGCCCCACCTAGGCCTCTCTAAAAGCATGATGTCCCCCACTGTAACATATACCTTATTCTTATTATTACCTATTCAAAAAGTGAACTCCTACTCACATGGAGGAAGCCCATAATATCATTAATTTGGTCTAAACAAGCGTAAAGAGAACATGGAAACAAAAGAGGGAAAGGATAGTTAAAGTACTGACAAAGAAATCGCTAAGAAATTGTTAAAAAATAGATATATATATAATATGAAGTAATATGAAAATACAGCAAATACAGTTTTGAAAACATATAGGAGATGTGATATTCATAAATAATAAAATAACTTTAATGATAGCTTTTTCTGTAATATTTTGATCATTTTATATTTTTGTTATAATGCAAAATTTTATAATTGTTACAATTCATATTATTTTAATGGTGAAAACGATTTCTAAGCAGAAAAACCCAAGCCAGTTGTAAAATCATAAATTAAAGGGTTCTTCACCATCCCTTCTATGTTTATATAAATATATAAATATCTCTGTAAAAAATAAAAATAAAAATTATTTGTTTCTTTTTTTCTATTATTTTTAACAGTGAATTTCTGCTTTTTGATTTTATAAATTGTTTAATGCACTGTACCTAAATTCTTGAATTGCCCCCCTAAAAAATCGAATTGCTCTCCAGTGGGATGTGTGGCCAATGTTGGGAATCATCGATTTAAATATTAACATCCATAAATATCCAAATACAATGCAGAGCTTAAATTTAGTTTGTGATAGACTTAGAGATTCTCCCAGTGTAATAACAAGTATGAATAAATTCCACGATTATTCAGGCTATTTTCATCTAAACAAACTCTTTAAAGCTGTTTTTGTAGTACATGGTTTAAAATCAGGTTCGTCAGAGAATCTTTCTGCTAGGTTTGCAACATTTGCTATTGTAAGATTTACATTTGCAACATTAGCTGGTTCAGAAGCTTACTGAAGAATAATGTTTAACAAATGAGTCAAATTGATACAATTTTCAAATGTTACAAACCCCTTGTGTTTTCATTTCTTAAATCTACTCCTCCTTTTTTTAAATTTATCCTAACGTTAAGGCTTCCTGTATGAATTCAAGAATCATATTACATTAATCTATTATTTTAAAATAGCCCATTGTTCTGTTATAGTCTAGGTGTGTTTACATGCATTATATTTAGTTATTGTTTATGTCCATGTACAAATCCAGAAAATTAACCTGACTAATGTTGCTTATGTTCAGTTACTCCAAACTGAGAGACTGCATCCCATTCACCAATATACTGTACCTTTAAAAAATATGACATATGTGCCCTTTCACTAAATTTGTCACATTTTAGAGATTATACTCTTGAACATTAGTTATCCTTCAGAAACTAAAAGAATGACACAAATTTAGCCTTTGCAGGTGAGTAGTCAGCCATGAGGTATGGTGTTTTAGCAATTCTGCCAGCTGTATGGGCGTCTTGGCGATTAGGCATTTCTGTTAACACAGTACATGTTTTTTCAATAGTAAGATATTCCTTGTGCCTCAAAACATTTAAACAATAAATACTTTTTATTTAAGTATTAAGAAATGAAACAGCTCATTTTATTGCCTGTGTAAATTAGCTAATTAGCCACTTGGTTAAAACGTGTAGTTTCCTCCAACATGCCACAGTCCAATATGTGTGATTCTGGATGCTTGCAAATTTTCTCCACAACTTTGAGCTGTATACGCTGGTTCAAAAATGCATGGATGCTTGGATGGACATCTGCAGACTTTCAATATGAGATTGAATGCAATGCTTCTGTGACTTTTTTAGGACTGTGTGTGACACTGCATTAAAAAACAGTGAATAATTCCGTCATTTAATTTCCTGTTATAAATATGTGACACTGCATGTTAAATGGCTGCATGTCATCAGTAATATCACAATGTTCTTAAAGAACACATGAATCTACAGTATTTCTGAACAAACTCCGTAATGAGGTAAAAGTGGCAATAACAAAAGCCTGTGTTAGTGTGTTTTGTCTTGCTCTCTGAAATCCTCCTGTCTTGAACACAAAGCATTTCCAGATGTGACTTCTGCTGTTTTACTTTTTGACATGTGTTAATATGGTGCTGTAGCATCACCACTGTGAGGAATTTTCATATGTAGTTTTAACTATTTTTTTTTTTTTTACATATGATTGTGCCAACGCCCTAATTTTTCTACCTATTTCAATAATTCAATTCAATAAATGCCTTAGTGCAGTACTGAGTAGACTCTCATATTGTGTACCCGATACTATAAAAAAGTTAGTACTGTTGTATTTCTGGGAGTATGATGTCAACTTGGCAACAAAATATCTGTTCTTTTGACATTCCTAGTAGATGTGTTGCCATGTGTACAGAGTACAATAGAATTCCTACTTGTTAAAACACTCTCCCTTTCAGCTTCTTCTCTTTCACTATGCTTTGCTTACACTATGTCTCTGATAGGCAAGCCTTTACCCAACTCGCCTCCTCTCCAAACTCAATATGCCGCTGGCAGAGAATGTCCTTTAAAACCAAGCCCTGGATTATTTTTGGCACCACACGAGGAATCATGTACTAAGTGAGGAATGCATTGTGAAAGCTGTATCTTCAGCAGCTAATTCATAATTAAAGCATCTTTGCCATCTTCATTATCATAACATGCAACAGGACCTGACTTTACCATGAGCTGGCCCTTTGCCTTTACCCTCCATTTTGAGGTAACTATCCTTGTTTTCTGGTAATTCTCCATTCTTTATGACTTCTCTGTTATATCAGACTCTTCAAGAGCCTCTCTGTTATATTAGACCCTGCAGAGTAATTACTTTTGGGACACCCCTTAGGCACATAATTTATTTTGTCCACTGGCGCAGTAACTGTTTAACAACGTTGGCAATTGGAGGGTCTGTCCAGTCACTAGTGTAGGCTCCTTTTTTGAAGAATGAATCTTCTCAGGCTCTGCAATGTCTTTGCCTAATGCTAAATAAGCCAAGTATGCAAATACAATTTCAATGAACTTTTGCTCATGTGACATCAGTATGAATTTAACTGATTACACTGCTTGACATTTTTTTTGTCATAGAAAAACATTCGATTTTTGAAAGGCCACACATATAATACCACATCTTAGTGCCTAAATCAGTATTGTTTTATCAGTATTGATCATAAAATATGATCCAATATCTGTTGTGTTTACATTACATGGCTTAGATGTGGCCTGAATTTATACATATACATGCAGCTTATGTGGTATATGTGCACTAAACATGTGTTGTGACTTACAACACAGATACGGCATAAACATGGATCACATGTTTGGTTCTGCTAGTACTGTTTTGATTGTTTTAGCATGTTACATGATGCACAAAAATAACATAATCAAATCACATCCTTAAATTAAAATCTGGTTATATAAACAGAGGTCAGATATAAGCAATTGGAAGTGAAGCAAAAGTCAGTTCATCATTCATAAGTGGCCTGTATCCTACCTAAAAAAATGCTGACCATGTGCATATTGGGTATTCATTCCAAAATCTGACCTGTGTCAGATTTATTTAAAAATTGGAGTTATATCTCAGATCAGTAGTGTAAATGTAGCCAACGTTTACAATATTAATCAGCACTTGATGTTGGTGCATAGTTTGTATATGCATCCTAAGAAAATACTGATGAAACAAAAAAAGGCACATTATGTGCTGTAACTAAGCCACAAGGGAAAAGAATGCAGCGCCACAAACCAATTCCCAGTATTTTTATAGTGCATGCTGAATCTCTCATTTTAAGAATAAGATAAAGAGAAAGAGAATGGTTAGTAAATTTTTTGCCTGTTTTTTGTTGGTAGATATCAAAGTCAAAGTGAACTTTATTGTCATCTCTACCATATACAGGTATACAGATAGACGAAATTGCGAAGCTCAGGGTCCACAGTGTAACAACATGAAGTGCAAAGAAATAGCAGCAATATTGCCGTGTAGTTAGCAATATGAACATTGATGCAATGTATGGTATTTGCAATCTAGATACATAAATATAGTCTATAGATATGTAATATAATAAATAATAGATAATACAGAAATTATCAGTGTGTGATAATAGTTGTTTAAGACAAGTGTAAGCAATGACAGGTCAGAATGTTTCACAGCAGAAGGATATCAAGAGTGTCCAAATACTTAAAGGTCAGTATGAGATTTTCAGTTTTTTTCTACATGCACACTCGTCTTTGCAGGAAAGTGGCTTCCATGTATAAAAGTTCTATTTTTAGAGGTGGTCGAGGCTGTGTGGAAGATCCCAGGTAGCAGCTTGGTGTTAAGGAGTCTGACAGTTTGGGGGTAAAAACTATCCTGCAGCCTGGCAGATCTGGCTTTGATGCTGCAGTATCTTCTCTTGAATGGCAGTAGTGTGAAAAGTCCAAATGAAGGGGTGTAAGGGGTCCTGCACAATGCTGCAGGCCTTGCGAACACTGTGTGTGTAAAATTATGGCCTGTAGTGAAGGGAGAGGCACCCCAATAATTTTCTCTGCTGTCTTCACTCTCCTTTTCAGGCGCTTGCAGTCGGATATGCTGCAGTTGCCATACCAGACAGTGATGCAGTTGGTCAAAACACTCTCAATGGTGCCTCTGTAGAACATGGTGAGGATGGAAGGGGGAAGACTTGCTCGCTTCAGCCGCTGTAGTCCCTGCAACAAGCTGTATGAAGGCCTTTTTTGGAGTGAAGCATGACAGCAGACTAAGATTACAATAATAAATTCATGTAGAATTTTTATGCATACTGTATATCTCAATAACATACATACACAAGTAGTTCATAAACAGTTTTTGACATCCTGTATAACATTTTGTGAGTTATAATATTATTATGTTAATATAACACAATAATACACATTGTTTGCCTTTTTAAATGGTTCCCATCTTCAGCAAATGTCAAGATACAATAAAAAACAGACATCAAACCACTTCAGATTGAAAGTTAATTCTGTTTTGAATAATAACAAATTTCCACACAGCTTTAAAATAATTCAGGCATTGTTGTATAAAGGAGCCCATTCTTTACTTTGTAAGCTTTCTTTATTTGAACTTGGCATTCTTCATTAATATAGAACCATTGAATAATTTATTAAACTGATGAAGGCTTTTTCCTAAGTGTCATAAAGAGGGCACCTACAGGACAACAGTGAAGTAGGGAAACCAAGACCGAAAACACATGATTGATGTTTCTCTTTAACATTATTAGATGTACTGCAAATGATAAGAAGTACCCATATTATAGAGTGAAGTCACTGAGAACAACTGATTCAACTATACCTTTCTTACTCCATTATCCTAAATACTTATCAAGAATTTCATTTGAATGATTAAATGTAAGTTTTAATACATATGTTAAAGGTTATTTTCAATTTTCGTTATTGTTTTCTTTGCATTCTAGAATGAATCTGAATGAGATTTGTGACAATGCAAAAAAAGGCAGGGAATATGCCCTTCTTGGAAACTATGACTCTGCAATGGTTTACTATCAAGGTGTGATACAGCAGATATACAAACACTGTCAATCAATTAGAGATCCAGCGCTGAAGGTGAAATGGCACCAGGTATGTATTATCTGCAGGTTATTTTCAATTTTCCTGTGTTTGAACGACACGGGCAGATGTTATTGTTTTCTTTGCATTCTAGAATGAATCTGAATGAGATTTGTGACAATGCAAAAAAAGGCAGGGAATATGCCCTTCTTGGAAACTATGACTCTGCAATGGTTTACTATCAAGGTGTGATACAGCAGATATACAAACACTGTCAATCAATTAGAGATCCAGCGCTGAAGGTGAAATGGCACCAGGTATGTATTATCTGCATAATTAATGCCACACTCCTAGATCATTAAGATGTACGTAAAGATTTAACTGAAATTTTCCATGATCACCAGCCTCTGTGGATTTTGTCATTTGTGTGCTAAATACTAAGTGTACAAGGCCATCTTTGAAAAACATCAGTGATATTTATTATTTTAGTCAATATCAGCATTATGACTAGCCTAACATATTTCCAATATGGCATAGAATGAATTAGGTTGTTATACAATACAATACAACTTATTTTTGCATAGGACTCTTCACTGAGTGTAGGCACTGAGCATCATGAACAAATTTTTAGGTAAAATACAAATATACAGTAGATTATACTAATTACTAAATGCAGAATTAGTAACACAGATTTGTTAAAATGCACAGAAACCAAAACAGAAACCGACTAACATAAATGGAAACCAACAATATCTGTCCGTTGTCTGTCAGTTGACAGCAGAGCGTATTAAAATTTAGTAGAAAAAGTCAAAGACAAAGCCAGACACAGTCACAGTCCTGGAGACTTTGGCCAACAAGCCACCTACACCCTTCTGGGTATTCTATAGTGGAGTCTGTGCTGGGCCATTCAATCTGATGAGAGACTGTTTCAGTCTTATTAATTCCAGTTCTCCTTTACCTGAGATCCATCCATCCATCCATTATCCACGGCTTAGCCAAGGTTGGGTCGCGGGGGCAGCAACCTAAGCAGGGAAGCCCAGACCTCCCTGTCCCCTGCCACCTCCTCCAGCTCCTCCGGGAGGACCCCGAGGCGTTCCCAGGCCATATATAATCCCTCCAGCGTGTCCTGGGTCTGCCCCGTGGCCTTCTCCCAGTGGGACATGCCCAGAACACCCCCCCAGAGAGGCGTCCAGGGGGCATCCTGACCAGATGCCCAAACCACCTCAACTGACTTTTCTCAATGCGGGGGAACAGCGACTCTGCTCCGAGTCTCTCCCGGATAACTGAACTCCTCACCCTATCTCTAAGGGAAAGTCCAGCCACCCTGCGGCGAAATCTCATTTCGGCCACTTGTATCCGCGATCTTGCTCTTTCGGTCACTACTCAAAGCTCGTGGCCATAGGTGAGGATAGGAGTGTAGATTGACTGGTAAATCGACAGCCTCACCTTTTAGCTCAGCTCTCTCTGCACTACAATGGGCCGTTGCAGTGCCCTCATTACTGTGGATACCGCACCGATCTGTCTGTCAACCTCCCGCTCTATTCTTCCCTCACTCGTGAACAAGACCCTGAGATACTTGAACTCCTCCACTCGAGACAGTAAAGTGTTCCCAACCCAGAGAGAGCATTCCACCCTTTCCCGGCTGAGAACCATGGCCTCGGATTTAGAGGTGCTGACTCTCATCCCCCCGCTTCACACTCGGCTGAGAACCGCTCCAGTGAGAGCTGGAGGTCACTGTCTGATGAAGCCAACAGAACCACGTCATCTGCAAATAGCAGAGACAAGATTCCTTACCTGAGATGACTTTTCCAAATGTAGGAGAGCAGCTTAGCAGTGCAAATGTGGCACCAAGTACCATGTTAATATACTGAGAATAACAGCAGAATAGAGGAGGGTTAGTAACAGTTTATAAATATTGTTTCACTTATATATTTCTATTCAAATGACTAACAGACAGATATGCAGCAGGTACAGCTAATCAGCAGCTCTAGTCAGGGTATGCTAAACTAAAGTAGTAAGTCTTTAGCCTGGATTTAAAAGCCAAGACTGATGGGATATCTCTTATATTAGCAAGCAGATAATTACACAGCTTATGGGCCTTAAAGTAAAAGCTCAACCTCCCACCGATATTTTATTAATCCTTGGAATGTTAATTATGCTGGCATCTTGAGATCTCAGTTACGCTCTTGTTTGTAAGTAATAATAAGTTCAGATAGGTAGGGCCAAAGCTTAAATGGGAGACAGTTCAATGACTTGAGAACTAGAGGTATGTGTTCATATTTTCTGTTTTGTGTAATACTTCTTGCAGTAGCAATTTTGAATCAACTTAAAGCTGCATGAAGAATGATTTGAACAGCCAGTAAGTGATGGATTGCATTACTCAATCCTAGTAGAATTAAATTCATGAATTGATTTCTCAGTATCCTCCATATTTTGAAATTTCTTATTTTCCAACATTTTTAAGATGAAAAAAATATGTTTTGGATAATTTTGTGATGTGTGTTTTAAATTACATGCTAGTGTCATAGTAACACCAATTCATAGTGTTATGAATTTGTTGTCTTTATTGCTCACAAGTAGGAATTTATTTTCCAGAAGTGGAAGTTAGCCTTGTTTCAGTCAGTAGTACTTAACAACATATACATGTTCATAATGTCGTGATTCAGCAGTGTGGCATGCTTTGCTATCGTATATTCATTATACAGTATAAAGTAACATGCAGAAGAAAGAACCTTAATCCAATATACAACAGCTTGCAGAAGTGATTCTTCCTAGAATCTCCGATACTGTATGTTCAACAAACATTTTTCTGAATAAGGTACGGTGCAAAAAATATTTAATTTCAAAAATCAACCTCCTCCCAGTCTTTCAGGTAGCCAGTTTCTTTGCTATTTACTTGTTAGCAATTTGGAGCAGCCATTCATCTGATGTCTTTTTCCAAGTGACCTTGAGTGCACAGGCTTCTCTCCATCTTCACCAATGACTATCACTGCTTTGTGCTGTCTCAGTGTTATTGTTGTAATTATTTGTGAGGGAGTGATTCTCATGTGGACTTCCCCATTGTGTCACAGAACATCTCAACTAACATGTTTACTGATCTTATACTCAAGCTGGACAACAGCAGCAGCTACTGTACCCATTGTCTTAACCATATAGGCAAAGTCTTCCATGCCAGTTTTCTCTGTAATTCTGCAGCTTCACCAGTGACCTATTTTGTTGGATTGATTTTTGTTACACAAACTTTAATATCTCAGTAGTCATTAGCAAAACATGAACAGGTGTTATTAATTAGGTAATTTAATGTTAATGTTACATAAGTCTACACAAATAAAGGAACATTCTGGTATGGTCCCACCATACTTTTCATGCCATAAAAAATACTGCATTTGTATAAAATATAACAATTTTTAAATATTCATTTTTCCTCAATGCAGGTTAGACAAGAGTTAACAGAAGAGTATGAGCAAGTAAAAGGCATTGTGCACACTTTGGAAAGTTTCCGCATTGATAAACCTGTAGAATTCTCCACACCTCATGTAGAAGAAGCCCTAAAAGACCCTGCTGTTTGGCCTCCACCAATTCCAGCTGAGCACAGGTAAATTAAGTAAGAGAGGTGAAAATTGTTTTAATTAGAATTTGTGAAATAATCAACACAGTTATATACATCCCTTTTTTGTGCAGAGCACCCAATCAGGTGAAGCGTCCTAACAGAGAAATTAAACCTGTGAAAAAAGAATCTCCTGTTGTGCAACATCGAGGGCCTATTGGCCGTGCTCAGCCAATAGCTAAAGGAGACAAGCTAGGAATCAAGGACAGCAAAGATGCAAGAACTAAAGCCAAAGACGATAAGGTAATGCAATTAATTCCAAATATATCAGTTATTTTCTTATTGTCTTAAAACAACTGGGTTCTTAAAATTTAAATAGAGCCATCATGATTTAATATTATGAAGCGATTCGGCAAATGAGGAAGCATTTTCAGTCTGTTGGATATCCAGCAGTAAAAATAATGTGGCATCAGGTATGTATTTGATTTACATTCTTTCAAGATGAATTGTGTTTAATTAGAATTGGAGATATTTCTCTGATGTCGTGCTAGTCAAACTAGCCATACTAGGTCCTGAGAATGTTGTCCGTTGGTCACAATATCTGATTCACAGCCACACTCAGAACATACAGTTAGAGAGAAATTGACCTGATCAACATACTCAGACATGCATGTTACTTCATTAACTGCCAAGAAGTAAGTAAATAATGATAGTGAGGAGTTAGAGTGTACCAGACAGCCCATTTGTTGTACCAGTAAGAGACTATAGCCAAAGACAGTTAAATGAGGATGTCGTAAAAGAAGGGTTAGTCATAGGTATTTTTAATTTGTTTCCGCTGCCTTAAAAATAGAAAAGTGCATCAATAGTCTGAAAACTGTCTCTAGAGGATATTTAAAATGATGATCATCTAATTATCAATTGAATTTTAAACTCATAAAGTTTTCTGTCTTATTTCATGCATCCATCTATTCATTTTCTGATGATATTTTTACCAATATAGGGTTTTGGAAAGCTGTATTTCATACGAATGCTTTCAAGGATGGTTCTCCATCACAATATTCACTCACCTATACTATAACCATTACTCAGTTGATGTAATTGGTCACTATTCATGTGAAATGTACTAAGTTGTGAAATTAAGCCAGATCTATTGTTGTTTACTTTTAAGAAGAAAAATGTCACCATCACAATGAAGAAAATCTATAAATAATTATGTATTATTACATATATTTGGGTGGTTTCAAATCTTTTTAAAGAAAGCAATGGGATTATTAGAAACATATTACAAATGTTTAATTTTATTACAGGGAAAAAAGAATCAACAGGATGCTGGAGGTGATGGTGACCTTCGTAAATTTGATGGTACTGGATATGACAAAGATTTGGTGGAAGCACTCGAAAGGGACATTGTTTCCAGGAATCCAAATGTTCACTGGTAATGTATTTTTCTGTAAATGTTTTCATCATCATTGATTTTTTAAGGTTTAAGCTTTGTATCCAAGAAAACCTCAAACATAACTCTATTGCAGTCTACCAACTAGATAGTTTAATGTTGTATGCTATGAAAAATAAGTTAATTATCTTCATATTATTTTTAGACTATTTGAACCAAAAATAACTTGAGTTCCAAGTACATGAAATGTGAGCCTTTCAAAGTATTTGTCTATATTTGACCTCAAGCAGTCACTAAGAATTTAGTTATTTAAAATTATTGTGTTATGTTAGGTAGAATGCCTAGAGGGGGCTGGGCGGTCTCATGGTCTGGAACCCCTGCAGATTTATTTTTTCTCTAGCCGTTTTAATTTTTTTTTGTTTTTTCTGTCCTCCCTGGCCATTGGACCTTACTTTTATTCTATGTTAATTAGTGTTCTCTTATTTTAATTCTTACGTGTCTTTTTTTCTCTTTCTTAATCATGTAAAGCACTTTGAGCTACATTATTTGTATGAAAATGTGCTATAGAAATAAATGTTGTTGTTGTTGTTGTTGTTGTACAGTAATTTCAGTACTTTAACAATGCTAAATACCCACTACATATCACTTTTTAAATTGTACAGCTAAGTAAATCAGAAGAATACTAGGGTTACTTATGGTAACAATCCATGAGTATAGATGAGGAAGTTAAAAAGATTATTTTTATATGTTTGTTTTAATTTTGTAAGGAAAAAATATTATGGAGAATGCATCTTTAACATCTCTTATTTCTATGCATATACTGTATACCTTCATATTTTAACAAAATGTATTTTTTCTGCCTTATACCACTGTTTGAGATGAGCACACTATAAGCAATGGGGCAAATTAACATTAAGTAGACTTAAAATTCCAAATTAGTTGCAAATTCTCTGCATGCAATATCGGAGCCTTTGACCTTCCCATGTCATCATACTGTTAATATGAGATGCTTTACAATATCATTGATGCAGCCATTTCCAGTAATATTTTGCTGTAGTTGGTTCTGACCATTAAGCAAGTGAAATGCATGCATAGTTTGCCATAAAAATACAAGACCAACTTAGCCCATCCAGAACTTTGTTCTTATTTCCTTGAGATGACCTTCTTAGTTCTGATGGCACTGACTGGTTGCATGTGAAGCACCAGACAATGAATATGAAGATATTGTTTTGTATATAGGTAGGAATGTTTTTCTGTGTGCTTCCAGAATCATTCTTCTTCTTCTGCATCAATAGTTATATTATCAGTAAAGGTGATTGAGCCTGTTCTGAAGGTGTTCGTGTATGCCTAGGCCATAACATTATCTTTACACATCCTTGCCTTACCATGATTATGTTTGAGGTTTTATCTCTATCTCTTCTCCCATAACTAATTTTTTAGGAAATATATTGTCTTAGTTTTACACTTTTTGCATTTCATACCCCTGCACCTTGAAGGTTGTTGGTGATTTTGGTGATAGCTACTTTATTTGTTTTTAATCTCAACCAATCTGGACACTGGTCATTATAAGGTACAATATCAGTTATTTCTCAAGATATTGCAGATATTCTGTTTACCTGCACAGTGTTTAAATGGTTGATGCTATTTCTTCACAGCTATAGGGAGTAGGCACAATTTTCCTGTCAGTTTATCACAAAAATGCAGGCTAAATTAGTTGACTTCCCATAAGTATGTGCACAAGGATCCCTTGCAGTGGGCTGGTTTCTGCCTTTTGCCTAATGCACATTTTCCACATGACCCTAAACTGTTTAAGTGGGTTGGAAAGTAGATGAATGATCTTGCTATACAATGGTCCTGATTCAGTTATTCTTTTTGCAACATCCAAATCACTTTCTTTTTTCCTAAACAGTTCTCTGATCTTCATTTTCAGCTAACTCCAATACTCCATCAGCAGACATTAAAAGGAAGAGCTAAGTTTAAATTAGAAGCTACACAATCATATTTTTTGTAATACTGTACATACAATTAAAGCAATGGGGAACAGAGTCAGTTCTAGGAAATGAGACAGTACCCTGTACATCTAGCAGAAAGTCAGGAAAAAACAGAACTGCAGTTTCTAATAGTAGGTAACCAAATTGTAAATCCCAGTGGTATGTTTATGTAACTCTGTTTTAAGTTAATACTCATGTGGTGGTTGTCATTGTACTGTATTATGTTTGTCTTATTCTGCATTGTGACCTATTGTCTCTTATTTTCTAAGGCTGAAGGGTGTGTACATGGTGGCAACTTGGTGCCAGTCTGTTGCAATACACATAAACATATTGGTCATTTGAAATAAGACCAGGTCCTTTAAACTGATATTTTATAAAATAGTCAAGTAGGCAGAATGTAAGAATGATTAACCAGTAGGCTTAAAGAAGAGAAAAACAAACCTGACACAAGAGAAAAAAAATCTCTGGGGGTGAAACCGTAATGATTACCTGCAGTCAGTTCATTTGATTGGTTTCTTGTTACTTAAGATACTGCATGTGTATTATCTGTGTTAAATTCATATTTTATTTCTTTAACATTTTTAAATATGAATACATATTTTTATTTCTAGGACATATTCAAGTATATTTTAGCTAAAGAAAAATATGCTGTTCTAATATGTAATAATGCCAGATAGCCAGAAGGAATGCTTTAGCACATTGCATGCATTTTTAAATGTGTAAATAATTACAGTAACACATATCAGAGAGGTATTTGTAAGCTAATAACATTTTTTATATTCAAATCTGTTTTTAAATTGAACTCTACAAACTAGCTTTTATTAAACATTAGAAAATCTTTGATACTGAATACTAAGAGGTAAGCTGTTTTTAGACGGTTGTTTATGAACTGTGTTAATTTAACGGTGAAATGTCCTGCTGTGTCATGAAAAGAAAAAAAAACAATTCAATGCTTGCTACCTATTGCTAAACTATGTAAAACATGTTCATCCATACAATTATTTATTTTTTCAAGCACATTTGCATTATATTCACCATTTCTATTATTTGATTATATTCATGCACTGCTTATTTTTAAATGTCCTTCCTTATTAAATTCATTTTCTACTAAACCACACTAACTACAATATAAGCTGAGGACATCCAATCTGGAAAGATGATCACCAATCTTACATAAGTGGTACATCTTACAAGTTGGCATTTTCATAAAAATTTAGTAGATGCTACAGTGTGTTAAGAATGTTTAACAAATGTTATTTGATTTTTTTATTGATTAGTCCATTCCTTTAGCTCTATTGCTATGTACACTAAATATGAATATTTTAAAATATATTGCTAAATGTTTCCGTGTTCTACTTCAGCGGTTAAGATGTTGGATGAACAATTCAGCATACTCATCTGAAGTAAAACTGACACAGTTTTATGCAACTTCTCAAAATATTACTGTCTTTGTATTAGGAAAGAATCCTACACAATTCAATTTTTGGATTACGTTTGGAAAGAAAAATTTGTTGTAAATTACTTCGTTATTATAATTATTTTGGTATGAAGTACATTTAAGATAGAATTGCCAAGAATTCTGCTTGTCTTTTGATTTCGTATTCATTATGTTGTCCGTGTTTTTAGAATGAGGTGACACATTTGTCACAATAATCTTTCTATTTTGAAACATATATGCTGGAATATATTAATTGTACAATTTCTATGCTGTTCATCAAAATAGTTTATACTCTTTGTTAGTCTTCAGAAGCCACTACATTCAGTACAGTGTTTTGTGAAAGCTCAGCCTACATCCAATGAGACTCAAGGACAAGTCAGTATTCAGCTCTGAAAGAGATACCAGACCATTGTGGAACACTATATGAAAACTATAGAAAAATATAGCTTCAGTGCTGCAAGATACTAAACCTTTCCTATAAATAGTTACTTTATACAACATTCTTGCGTGTCTTCTTCTTTAGTAACAAACATATCAAAGCACTTAAAGAACTTAGAGTGAAAGTGATTTTTTTTTTTATCTAAATGCACCATTAGGGATGACATAGCAGATCTTGAGGATGCAAAGAAGTTGCTGAATGAGGCAGTGGTGTTGCCAATGTGGATGCCAGACTTCTTCAAGGGAATTCGTAGACCATGGAAGGTGACTATTACAATATACACTTTTGATGCATTTAGTTTTTTGCTTTTTATGTTTTGAGCAAATAGTCAACACTTATAAAATTGTATTTTATGGGATTTATATGTTCTTTTTTTATAAAATAATGCTATGAGCAGAACAGTTTTGCAAGTCAATTATTTTCCCTTCATGCTATTTTTAACGATAATTCATTCCCCATTGGTTTGTGTTTACCACATCCCTTCTCTAACCAACCCTCAAGGCTGCTTATATTATGAATATACAGGATTCGCTAGTAGTAAAACTTGTATTCAGTATAATCAGTTGTACTAAAGGTGGACAAGTTTAAGTTTTTATTTGTTGTACTTAAATGAAAAGTTGTTAAATGAAAATATGTTTTAGGGAATAAAATTTGTTATAATTTTCTTTCTATTTCTTGAATGGCTACATAGTTATTTTGATTTTGTATTATGTTTATCTTATGTATTATCTTATGTGTCTAATGGTAATCATTTTTATGTTTGGTTAAGTTAGCCTTACTGCACTGCTTGGCAATATTTGGTTATACACTCTAAAGTTATACACTCTAAATTCCGGCATTACTAGATTCATTTGACTGTGAATTTTTACAATATATAAAGCACCCTAAACATTAGAGGTGGTTATGGAAAGAAAACTTGATTGACTGAGTTAAACGGTTTGTGTTAGATAACATAAACAAAACAATATGTAGAATCATTTATGTACCTGTAATAAATAAAACACCATTTATTACAGACTAATAATACAGATAGAAGTTATATACAAACTTTGAATTTGGTATAAATAAAAAAAATTGCAGCTTTCTTACTATATGATAATATACTGTATTGTGTAAATAATATTAATCATTAAATAAAAGTATGCAGAAGATACATTATCAAAAGCAGACACGTTTATAGAAGTGCACATCACATACCACTGAAGAAAAATTGGTAACCACAGTGCTGCAGTTTGCTATGCAATACTGCCCTCTAGTGTAAAAAAATAAATTGTGTCGCTTTAGAATTTATGTGGGAGACACGGTTATTTGGTTTTGTCAATTTCAGCGTATTGAAACAAACAAAAGCACTGCATTTTTGTATAATCAGTTCATTGTGTTTTGAATTTTTTTTAAATGTAATTTTATTTAAGTACTACTAAGTGTAGTTATTTTTAGTTCGATTAAACTATGGACACAGATGAGAATAGTTTTGGTAGCAAGTTCTGGGAGTACAGAAACATTCAAGGAAATAAAAAGACAATGTTTGAATTTAAAATCAGTATTTATAATAACAACAACAACAACAATAATAATAATGCATTGGCATACTTGTTAGTGGGTTTGAATCCCAAGATTGGCTATTGTATGTTAAAACAAATGAAAGTAAATATTCTTACAGTACTCCAGTTTTTCTCCCAAAACTAAATTGACTTTTAATTCCAAGTTGTCCCTGAAAGAGTGTGAATGTGCATGACTAGGCACTGCAGTTTACTGGCATTCTGTCAAGACTGCTTCCTGCCTTGCTGTCATTGTTACTGGATTAGTTTCCATCCCCCTGAAATATGAATGTTGCAATAATAATGACAGCAGTAATAGCATTGAGAGCCATTTTTTTTTATTTTGTCTATGTGTTTATTTTATTTTATTTAATTCCAGTAGTGCATTAGTTGGCACTACTGTTTCATCACTCTCAAGGTTTAATTTCTAAATGGTGTCTCTCAATGTGGAGTTCATAGGTGTGACTCCAAAGTAATGCTATAAGATCAACTTTTACTGCATTAAATTTGGGGAAATCAAATCTGAATCATATATACAATAAAAGTATAAAAATATTTTTCTGAAACCAAATAACACAAAAAAAAACTGGACAGAATACAAGGAGCATATTGGTGCTTACATCCTCTTCATAATGAAACCAAATCTAAGATGCTGAATTTACCAAAGGTGTGATCCACATTGGTAGAATAATACAATACAGTGGAACTTGTTTTTTGTGTAGCGCTCTTCACTGAGCAGGTGCACAGTGCTGTGAACAATTCTCAGTTAAAATACAGAAGTAAAGTATAGATCATACTAATTAATTAATACAGAACTGGTAGACATATAAGTGCAGATTTGTTAAAATACATTAAACACAAATCAAAACCAGCAATGTGTGTCTATTACTTAAATGATTAACTTTGGTCAGTTGACAATGGTGGATGTTTAAATTGTAAAATAGAAAGTCAAAAATAAAGTCATGGTTCTGGAGACCTAGGCCAACTGGCTGCCTACCCACACCTGAGTTTTCTGTAGTGGATTCTGTGCTGGCCGTCCAATCAGATGAGAGAATCTTTCCAAACAGTGATTCCAGTGCTTCTTTATCCGACATGACATTTCCATATAAGGAGAACTGTCTGGCAGTATAGCAGTTGTACCAAGTGCCACATCAAGTTACTGACAAGAAAAATATCAAATAGGTGGGTTAGTAATGGTTTATAAATACTGTATTACTTATATTTCTGCACAAATGACTAACAAATAGAAATTCAGTATGCACAGTTAATCAGCTGCTCTAGTCCGGGTATGCTAGAATAAATAGTGAGTCTTTAGCCTGGATTTAAAAGGTGAGACTCAAGGGGCACCTGTTATATTAGCAGGCAAATCATTAAACAGCTTTGGAGTATGTAACTAAAACTGACTAAAAGCTTGACCTACCAAAGTTATTTTTATTAATCTTTAATAAGTAGGCCAGCATCATGACATCTCAGTGTGCACTCTGGTTTATAAGTAACGATTCAGATATGTAAGTAGGGCCTTGGGCATTTAGAGGTTTATAAGTTAAAAAGAGGATTTTGAAATCAACCCTAAGCTTAACTAGAAGTCAGCATAAGGACTTGAGAACTGGAATCATGTGTTTGTATATTCTGGTTCGTGTAATACTTCTTGCAGCAGTTTTTTGAATTAATCAAAAGCTCCATAAAGAATGATTTAAACATCCAGTGAATAACGCATTGCAATATGCAGTCCTACCAGAATTATATGTATGAATTACAGTACTTTCTCAGTACAGTAGAACCTCGGTTCATGACCATAATTCGTTCTAAAACTCTGGTTGCAAACCGATTTGGTCATGAACCGAAGCAATTTCCCCCTAATAGGATTGTATGTAAATACAATTAATCCATTCCAGACCATACGAACTGTATGTAAATATATATATTTTTTAAGTTTTTAAGCACAAATATAGTTAATTAAACCATAGAATGCAAAGTGTAATAGTAAACTAAATGTAAAAACATTGAATAACACTGAGAAAACCTTGAACAACAGAGAAAACTAACACTGCAATAGTTCACGCTATAGCACTACCAACCGCTGGCTAAAAGCACAGTTTTAAGCACAGGGAAAAAAAATGAACATTTGAAAAAATCCGTAATTTAATAAACCACTAAGAAAAATAACATTGCAACAATGCACGCTATGAACCGATTGCTGGAAACAGAAGTGAAAACAAAATCAAGCCCAGTGCATTCTTTAACTGCCTTCCTACCTTAATGCGTCCAACTCTCTCTCGCGTTGCCTGTGTGTCTGCATCTCGTGCTGCCTCTGTGTATGTCGCGCTCTCTCTGGCACTGCCTCTGTATGTGTGTGTGTGTGTCGCACTCTCTCGCGCTGCCTGTGTGTCTGCATCTTGCGCTGTCTCTCTGTGTGTGTGTGTCGCGCTCTCTGCGCTGCCTGTGTGTGTGCGCATGCACTGCCTGTGTGTGTGTGCGCTTGCTGCCTGTGTATGTCTGCGCGCTTGCTGCCTGTGTGTGTGCGTCTGTCTCTCTTGCGCTGCCTGTGTGTGTGTGTGTGTCGCACTCTCTCGCTCTCTCTCTTGCTCGCTGCACAGGGAGAGACTGAATGTGTACAAACCGAAAGGGAAACTGACTTGTTTGTATACCGAGTGTGTGGTTGTGAACCAAGGCAAAAGTTTGGCGAACTTTTTGGTCGTAAACCGAGTTGTACATGTACCGAGACGTTCATGTACCGAGGTTCCACTGTATCTGTAATATCTCTCAATTATAATAAAAAAGTTCTGGGATGAGACGAGACTTTTTAGCCTGGGACGAGACATGACTTTTTCAGAGAGATACTGTCATTTCCCCGTAAAATGAGACTTTGTGCCAAGAGGTTTAACCGCGCCTGGGGCCGGAAATCAACGACAAAGAGTAGATGACAAAGTAGAATGTCATAAGGAATTCAAAAACATTGGTGCGATACACATGCAGCGCAGATCAGAGATAATGAAAGTACTAAAATCTGAAAGTTTCAAAAAATGATAATAAAGATCTTATTAGCGCAAACAAACGAAAATTATTACTCGGTAAAATAATGGAACAGCGAAAAGAGATTTAATATATTGTTCATATTTAAACTTTAAATCAGAGACATGTAGATCGTCTAATTTATGTTGCCATCAGGGAAAAGTCGTGTTTCTTCCCAATGAAGAGGCGTATCCGCAAGAATTAAAAGATTTGTTTTTGATGAAAGTGAAATCCACATACGTGAATGGCAGAGACGCGAAGTGACTGGCCTGTATTGCAAACCGGGGGGGTTGGCGAGCGAAGTTTATAAAACATTTCATCTTCCAACATTTTTTGAAGAAAAAAGTATGTTTTGGACAGTTTTGTTATGTTTGTTTTAATTTAAATGCTAGTGTCAAAAATAACATCTAAATTGCGTGCTGACTGGGTACAACTAGTGGTGATTTCAACTCAGTTAAAGAGTGATAGAATTTTGCTTCAGTCTGCATCATTCCCTCCAATAATTAACATTTCTGTGTTTTCCAGTATTCAGAGACACATAGTTTTCATCCATCCACTCCTTTAACTCACTAACACATCTAATTAAGGTCTCTGCTGCTTGCGTATGTGGATTTCACTTTCACGAAACAACAAATCTTTTAATTCTCGCGGATTAGCCTCTTTATTGGGAAGAAACACTACTTTTCCCTGATGGCAACACGAATTAGACAATCTAGAAGTCTCCGACTTAAAGTTTAAATCCGAACAATATATTCAATCTCTTTTCGCTGTTCCGTTATTTCACCGAGCAATAATTTCCAATTGTTTGCGCTAATGCGATCTTTACTATCATTTTTTTGAGACTTTTGAATTTTAGCACTTTCATTATCTCTGACCTGCTCTACATGTGTATTGCGGCAACATTTTTTAATTCTTTACGACATTCTATTTTTTCATCTACTCTTTGTCATTGATTTCCGGCCCCGGGTGTGGTTAAATTTCTTGGCAGAAAGTCTCGTCTCGCGGAACATGAAAGTATCTCTCTGAAAAAGTCATGTCTTGTCCCAGGCTAAAAAGTCTCGTCTCGTTCCAGGATTTTTTTATTATAATGGAGAGACTTATAAAAGCAGGAAAGCAAAAAATATACACTTTAAGGCTTAAAAGTTTAATTATTCTTGTCCAGTAGGTGGTGCTACTGGAAAACTTTCAAAAATGCTTAGTCTTTTTTATTTTTTTTTGAGTACACTATACTTGGTTTCTTCTGTGGGATGTTGCTATATTTTAGTAAAATTCTCCTGAATTTTTATTTAAAAGCAAAAAGAGTCATAATAAAGTAGAACTATAGTGAATTACAGCAATAGTTGCTAATTGTTTCTGTTGACATCATTTTTTAGGTGAAATTACCAGGAGAACTGAAATTTGCTTCAACTTTTATCTATTTATGGATCATAAGCAGCTGATAGTCTATTAATTTATATATCATAAAATTTCCAAAAAAAGAATCATCAATGTAAATTCTAAGATTAGTGAAGTTGGCTTTTTGCATATTTTATATCAATTTAAAAAGACAGAATTTTTATGAACTTTTTTTATTTCAAACTTATTAAATATCACTTATTTATTTATAATAGTTTATAGTAAAAATGTATATGGAATTACGAAAGTATTATAAATTAATAGCAAAGTTACCTGGTATTGTGTGGATGAGAAAGTGGAAACAAGGAAAGCTAAAAAGTAATTTCAAATAATATATTGTGAGAGTACATTACCCTTAAATTGGTTTTGTTTAGTACATAACTCTTGTATATACTGGAATGTGTCTTTCTGTGGGGTATTGATAAAAAATTAAGCTACAACATGTACAACATGTTATCTGCAGGAAATGTCCAGGCCACTAGTCTATATCTTGTGCTTTGCTGATACTGATTGTTGATCTAATATCATGCTTGACACTTGTTATTTTTATTTTTTAACTCCTATAGTGCACTGTTAAATTATGTTATTATTATACTAGTGCATCATTAAGGATGTTTATTTTATTTGAATAGTTACAAAATATTTCAATATACAGTATTTAAACTTTCTAGTAGCATGTATGTGTTTGTAAAGCCAATGAGAAGAATGTTCAATAACGCACTTTACAATACCTTTTTAAATTCACACATATCTTTACAGGACAAACTGTTCAAGTAAACTAGGTTTATTTTATAACTTGGAATACAATGCATGCTATAAAAAAGTCTTTTCAGCATGACATAAAACAATACAAAATAATTGTAATATGCCTCAAGAATCCTAATATTTTAAATAATAATTATTTGTTGTCAATAGCGTAATTAATAAAAAGCGTGTAGACTGTAAATTCTTATAGTGATACTTAAAGTTAAATGGGCCTAAAACTGGGTTTACATTTTTAATAATTATTAATACTTATATACTCATTTTTAGTGCATGTGTAAGTAGATGTATGCCTCAGACAAAATATTTTAGTAAAAAATAAGTAGCATATTGCTTATTAATGAAAGTCTATCTAGACTTATTTCAGCCTCTTAAAGCAGATGACTTTAATGTATAGTAAATCCTGTTTTTCCTGATTTTTTTCTATTTATGTAATAGAAAAATTTAATATTTACAAAATTTAATTTTGTCAAGAAGCTATTTTTTCAGACATTTATAAAACATTTATTTTTAATCCTACATATCACTTATGCAGTATATAATTAGGGAAAAAAAGGAAGGGAAGAGTAGTTTTGAACCAAGTGCTTAGAGTATTTATTTTTAATTCAACGGCAGCAGTATACCTTTATTATATAGTTTACCTATATTTTGACCAGATAACAATAGATAGATAGATAGATAGATAGATAGATAGATAGATAGATAGATAGATAGATAGATACTGTATTAATCCCAAGGGGAAATCCACATAATCCAGCAACAGTATACTGATACAAAAAAACAATATTAAAGTAAAGAGTAATAAAAATGCATGTAAAAACAGACAATAACTTTGAATAATGTCAGCGTTTACCCCACTGGGTGGAACTGAAGAGTCGCTTTGTGTGGGGGAGGAACGAACTCTTCAGTCTGTCAGTGGAGCAGGACAGTGACAGCAGTCTGTCACTGAAGCTACTCCTCTTCCTGGAGATGACACTGTTCAGTGGATGTAGTGGATTCTCCATGATTGACAGGAGCTTGCTTAGCGCCCGTCGCTCTGCCACAGATGTTAAATTGTCCAACTTTATTCCTACAATACAGCCCGCCTTCCTAACAAGTTTGTCCAGGTGTGAGGCGTCCTTCATCTTTATGCTGCCTCCCCAGCACACCAACGCGTAGAAGAGGGCACTCGCCCCAACCGTCTGGTAGAACATCTGCCAGCCTTCTAAGGAAGTATAGTCGGCTCTGACCTTTCTTACACAGAGCATCAGTATTGGCAGTCCAGTTCAATTTATCATTCAGCTGCACTCCCAAGTATTTATAGGTTTGCCCCCTCTGCACACAGTCTCCACTGATGATCACGGGGTCCATGAGGCGGCTAGGCCTCCTAAAATCCACAACCAGTTCCTTGGTCTTGCTGGTGTTCAGGTGTAAGTGGTTTGAGTCACACCATTTAACAAAGTCTTTGATTAGCTTCCTATACTCCTCCTCCTGCACACTCCTAATGTAGCCCATAATAGTAGTGTCATCTGTGAACTTTTGCATGTGGCAGGACTCAGAGTCGTATTGGAAGTCTGATGTAGGCTAAACAGGACCGGAGAAAGTACAGTCTCTTGCGGTGCTCCTGTGTTGCTGACCACAATGTCAGACCTGCAGTTCCCAAGATGCACATACTGAGGTCTGTTTCTAAGGCAGTCCATAAGATAATAGTCAGTAAGACAGACAGACAGACATAGATAGATAGATAGATAGATAGATAGATAGATAGATAGATAGATAGATAGATAGATAGATCTTTATTTGTCCACAAGGGGAATTTTACAGGAGTTGTTTAAATAGATAGATGGATATATAGATAGACGATAGACAGACACACACACTATAGTCTAAACACACACCACAATGACTAAAAAGGAAATATGTATGAAATCTTATTTGGCAATTAGTCAACACACATTCAAGAAAGAGTTTCACTGCACTCCGTATATGTATGTAATTACAACAACCATGAAGTTGAATTTGAACTTTGACATGAAAACTTTTTTCAAATAATTTTTTCAGGGTGTGTTGATGGTTGGACCTCCTGGTACAGGCAAGACAATGTTAGCTAAAGCAGTTGCAACAGAATGTGGAACAACTTTCTTCAATGTATCATCTTCTACACTTACATCCAAGTACAGAGGAGAGTCTGAGAAGCTGGTTAGACTTCTGTTTGAGATGGTGAGTGGCATTTTTGTCTGAATAGCAAAGAAAGCATGACAGTCTGTTAGTTTCCTTTCTAATATTTATACTTACTGTTTTACTTTAGCATATACATTCAAAAGAGCTACAATTAAAAGATTGTATTGGAGGAAAATTACAGACATTGTGAAAATGGTTCATAGATTTGAGTGTCTATTTCTGTTATTATAGATGTCCAGACATCTAGCCATCTATTTACTAAATGCACTGAGTGTATCTATTTCTGTTATTATAGATGTCCAGACATCTAGCCATCTATTTACTAAATGCACTATCAATGATAGCATTCATTAATAACATATCATTTTAGAGTCACCAATTAACTTTCATATGTTTTGGATGAAGGAGGAGAACATGCAAATTGTACACAAAGATTGATGAGGCAAGGATTCAAGCCCAGTGCTCTGGAACTATCAGACAGCTGTGATAACAGCTGCAAGAGTTTGCTGACCAACAGCAGAAATATTCACATGAATATTTAGTTTTTTGATGATTTCTGAAAGACTGGAAATTAAGAAACTTTGTCCCATTATATGATAAAGGTGATCATGCTGCCTCTGGTAACTCTTGATTAATTAGCATATCTCCCATGGGGAGGGAGGGGGAGTAATTGTGGAATGTAAGAATAAGAACAAGTTATGCAGGACAGATGTAATAATGTAGGCTTAAATGAGAAGATAAGATTTATATGGATTCCGGAGTTTTTTGAAGAAACAAAAATATTTTACTGTAATTGAAACTACGATATTATTAATCTTTCTTTTCAAAAACATTTCGAAAAGATGCTGGTTACAAAACTGTAAGCCACAGGTATTCAGGGAGTAGTGTGCAGAAGAGTCCTTTAAACATATAAGATAATGCCTTATGGCCAGAGGAATTTTCTCTAATTAGGTTCCGGTCAAAATTGAGGTTATGCAGCAGTCAAAGATAGGGCTTTTTTTAGATAATAATGTAAATATGTACATGACAACAAAATTAGGTGAATTAGTAGATAACCTAGAGTTAGAAGAATGCCTATAGACAAATTTGAGATATTGGCAGATAAGTGGTATATGCATGTAAGCAAGCAAAAGTATTAAATAAAAGTACATAACAGGGACCTGAAGCTATAAATTGTACATTTTGAGAAAGCCTAAGGGTTTTTGTAGTAGTAGATATGGTCTTAATGGTCTTAAGTATACACTTTGCTCCAGAAAGAGCTATCAAATATCTTATTTTCACAGCTATCATTAGCCATAACAATGTACCTACTTGTTAGACTATGTTTTCTGTCATTTTAATATTTTGTTTTTGACCTCATTATATATATCTGTTTGTCTTATTTTTTATGTTAAGTGTATTATGTCCAGTTCTTGATATGTGATAGGCTACAACTTAGTTTAGTCACATTTGGATGCGACTTAGAAGCAGCAAAGACATAAGCAAGACACAAGGAATATTCTGTAGATTTCCCAAGTCAGATAAATGCATCAATGTAAAACTTGTTAATTAATTTGAAAAAAACAGGTCTACTGGGGAATGTTAAGGGATGGAGGACTTCAATTACCCAAATGATAAAAATCCATCCATCCATCCTCTTCCGCTTATCCGAGGTCAGGTCGCGGGGACAGCAGCTTAAGCAGAGAGGCCCAGACTTCCCTCTCCCCGGCCACTTCTTCCAGCTCTTCCGGGAGAATCCCAAGGCGTTCCCAGGCCAGCCGGGAGACATAGTCCCTCCAGCGTGTCCAAGGTCTTCCCCGGGGCCTCCTCCCGGTTGGACGTGCCCGGAACACCTCACCAGGGAGGCGTCCAGGAGGCATCCTGATCAGATGCCCGAGCCACCTCATCTGACTCCTCTCGATGCGGAGGAGCAGCGGCTCTACTCTGAGCCCCTCCCGGATGACTGAGCTTCTCACCCTATCTTTAAGGGAAAGCCCAGACACCCTGCTGAGGAAACTCATTTCAGCCGCTTGTATTCGCAATCTCGTTCTTTCGGTCACTACCCATAGCTCATGACCATAGGTGACGGTAGGAGCGTAGATCGACTGGTAAATTGAGAGCTTTCGCTTACGGCTCAGCTCCTTTTTCACCACGACAGACCGATGCAGAGCCCGATCACTGCGGATGCCGCACCGATCCGCCTGTCGATCTCACGCTCCATTCTTCCCTCACTCGCGAACAAGACCCCGAGATACTTGAACTCCTCCACTTGGGGCAGGTTCTCTCCCCCAACACTGAGAGGGCACTCCACCCATTTCCGGCTGAGGACCATGCTCTCGGATTTGGAGGTGCTGATTCTCATCCCAGCCGCTTCACACTCAGCTGCAGAGAGATCCAGAGAGAGCTGAAGATCACGGCCTGATGAAGCAAACAGGACAACATCATCTGCAAAAAGCAGTGACCCAATCCTGAGTCCACCAAACCGGACCCCTTCAACACCCTGGCTGCGCCTAGAAATTCTATCCATAAAAGTTATGAACAGAATCGGTGACAAAGGGCAGCCCTGGCGGAGTCCAACTCTCACTGGAAACGGGCTCGACTTACTGCCGCAATGCGGACCAGGCTCTGACACCGGTTGTACAAAGACCGAACAGCTCTTATCAGGGGTCCGGTACCCCATACTCCCGGAGCACCCCCCACAGGATTCCCCGAGGGACACGGTCGAACGCCTTTTCCAAGTCCACAAAACACATGTAGACTGGTCGGGCAAACTCCCATGCACCCTCCAGGACTCTGCTAAGGGTGAAGAGCTGGTCCACTGTTCTGCGACCAGGACAAAAACCACACTGTTCCTCCTGAATCCGAGGTTCGACTATCCGACGGACCCTCCTCTCCAGAACCCCCGAATAGACTTTTCCAGGGAGGCTGAGGAGTGTGATCCCTCTATAGTTGGAACACACCCTCCGTCCCCTTTTAAAGAGGGGGACCACCACCCCGGTCTGCCAATCCAGAGGCACTGTTCCCGATGTCCATGCGAACCCCCTCCTTGAACCGTCACCTTATCGTGGTGGAGGGGTTTGCGTGTCCCAATAATCCTAGGAGCTATGTTGTCCGGGGCTTTATGCCTCTGGTAGGGCCACCCAAGGCAAACTGGTCCTAGGTGAGGGATGAGACAAAGAGCGGTTCAACAAACCTCTGATGAAGAATAAAAACCTTGGACGACGTTTTCCCTTGCCCGGACGCTGGTCACTGGGGCCCCCCTCTGGAGCCAGGCCTGGAGGTGGGGCTCGATGGCGAGCGCCTGGTGGCTGGGCCTGCACCCATGGGGCTCGGCCGGGCACAGCCCAAGAGGTAACGTGGGTCCTCCTCCCCATGGGCTCACCACCTATGGGAGGGGCCAAGGAGGTTGGGTGCAGTGTGAGTTGGGTGGTGGCCGAAGGCGGGACCTTGGCTGTCTGATCCTCGGCTACAGAAACTGGCTCTTGGGACGTGGAATGTCACCTCTCTGAAGGGGAAGGAGCCTGAGCTAGTGCGCAGGTCGAAGGTTCCGCTAGATATAGTCGGACTCACCTCGACGCACAGCTTGGACTCTGGAACCAATCTCCTTGAGAGGGGCTGGACTCTCTACCACTCTGGAGTTGCCCCCGGTGAGAGGCGCCGAGCAGGTGTGGGCATACTTATTGCCCCCCGACTTGGAGCCTGTGCATTGGGGTTTACCCCGTGGACGAGAGGGTGGCCTCCCTCCGCCTTTGGGTGGGGGGAAGGGTCCTGACTGTTGTTTGTGTGTATGCACCAAACAGCAGTTTGGAGTATCCACCCTTTTTGGATTCTCTGGAGGGGGTGCTAGAGGGCATACATTCTGGGGATTCCCTCGTTTTGCTGGGAGACTTCAATGCTCATGTGGGCAATGACAGTGAGACCTGGAAGGGCATGATTGGGAAAATGGCCCCCCCCCCCAATCTGAACCCGAGTGGTGTTTTGTTATTGGACTTCTGTGCTCGTCACAGATTGTCCATAACGAACACCATGTTCAAGCATAAGGGTGTTCATATGTGCACTTGGCACCAGGACACCCTAGGCCTCAGGTCGATGATCGACTTTGTGGTCGGTCGTCGGACTTGCGGCCATATGTCTTGGACACTCGGGTGAAGAGAGGGGCAGAACTGTCAACTGATCACCACCTGGTGGTGAGTTGGCTTCGATGGTGGGGGAAGATGCCGGTCAGACCTGGTAGGCCCAAACGTGTTGTGAGGGTCTGCTGGGAATGGCTGGCAGAGTCCCCTGTCAGAAGTAGCTTCAACTCCCACCTCCGCAGAACTTCAACCACGCCCCGAGGGAGGTGGGGACATTGAGTCCGAATGGGCCATGTTCCGTGCCTCTATTGTTGAGGCGGCTGACCGGAGCTGTGGCCGCAAGGTGGTCGGTGCCTGTCGTGGGGCAATCCCGAACCCGCTGGTGGACACCGGCGTGAGGGATGCCGTCAAGCTGAAGAAGGAGTCCTATAGGACTTTTTTGTCCTGTGGGTCTCTGGAGGCAGCTGATAGGTACCGCAGGCCAAGCGAACGCGGCTTCGGTTGTTGCTGAGGCAAAAACTTGGGCATGGGAGGAGTTTGGAGAGGCCATGGAGAACAACTTTCGGACGGCTTCGAGGAGATTCTGGTCCACCGTCCGCGTCTCAGGAGGGGGAAGCAGTGCAGTGTCAACACCGTATATGGTGGGATGGTGCGCTGCTGACCTCGACTCGGGACGTTGTGGGTCGGTGGGAGGAGTACTTCGAAGACCTCCTCAATCCCAAATGATAAAAATGGAAAAGAAAAATCCAAATATCATAACACAGGAACAGAAAGTCATAGATGCAATCATAGAGTGTTTTTTAACACAGCATTTTAAAAACACCAACAACAAAAACGTCTATCCAGGCTTGAAATTCTTCAATAATCAGTATGCACGTCAAGTGATAGAAATTATTAAACTATTAGTATTTAGTTCTGACAATATAAAAAAACCTCACAGTGGTTTGATAAAATCAAATCAAAGGTTTTGTTATGGTGAAGATCAAGGGTAGCATTGAAAAAGGCAAGAAGTGGTATTTCATGTTTTCTACATTAGATTAATAATCTGGATGCACATTCATTACTCAGAAGTCAGCAGTTAGTGTTGCCTCAACTGTCAGATATCTTTGTTGAATATGTGTTTCACCCTTTGTCTACTCCACATTTCCAGAAGGCTGTTTTAAATAATTAGCTAATGAGTAAATCTGACTGTCTGATTTTCAAGACATTTTAGACATTTATAGTACATAACAGCAAAAAATAAGGTATCCTTATTTGAACATTTAGACTCCAGACTCCCACAAACACATACATTGGTATGAAAAACTATTTGCCCCCTTCCTGATTTCTTATTCTTTTGCATGTTTGTCACACAAAATGTTTCTGATCATCAAACACATTTAACCATTAGTCAAATATAACACAAGTAAACACAAAATGCAGTTTTTTTAAATGATGGTTTTATTATTTAGGGAGAAAAAATCCAAACCTACATGGCCCTGTGTGAAAAAGTAATTGCCCCTTGTTAAAAATAACCTAACTGTGGTGTATCACACCTGAGTTCAATTTCCGTAGCCACCCCCAGGCCTGATTACTGCCACACCTGTTTCAATCAAGAAATCACTTAAATAGGAGCTGCCTGACACAGAGAAATAGACCAAAAGCACCTCAAAAGCTAGACATCATGCCAAGATCCAAAGAAATTCAGGAACAAATGAGAACAGAAGTAATTGAGATCTATCAGTCTGGTAAAGGTTATAAAGCCATTTCTAAAGCTTTGGGACTCTAGCGAACCACAGTGAGAGCCATTATCCACAAATGGCAAAAACATGGAACAGTGGTGAACCTTCCCAGGAGTGGCCGGACGACCAAAATTACCCCAAGAGCGCAGAGACGACTCATGCGAGAGGTCACAAAAGACCCCAGGACAACGTCTAAAGAACTGTAGGCCTCACTTGCCTCAATTAAGGTCAGTGTTCACGACTCCACCATAAGAAAGAGACTGGGCAAAACGGCTTGCATGGCAGATTTCCAAGACGCAAACCACTGTTAAGCAAAAGAACATTAGGGCTCGTCTCAATTTTGCTAAGAAACATCTAAATGATTGCCAAGACTTTTGGGAAAATACCTTGTGGACTGATGAGACAAAAGTTGAACTTTTCGGAAGGCAAATGTCCTGTTACATCTGGCGTAAAAGGAACACAGCATTTCAGAAAAAGAACATCATACCAACAGTAAAATATGGTGGTGGTAGTGTGATGGTCTGGGGTTGTTTTGCTGCATCTGGACCTGGAAGGCTTGCTGTGATAGATGGAACCATGAATTCTACTGTCTACCAAAAAATCCTGAAGGAGAATGTCTGGTCATCTGTTCTTCAACTCAAGCTGAAGCGATCTTGGGTGCTGCAACAGGAAAATGACCCAAAACACACCAGCAAATCCACCTCTGAATGGCTGAAGAAAAACAAAATGAAGACTTTGGAGTGGCCTAGTCAAAGTCCTGACCTGAATCCAATTGAGATGCTATGGCATGACCTTAAAAAGGCGGTTCATGCTAGAAAACCCTCAAATAAAGCTGAATTACAACAATTCTGCAAAGATGAGTGGGCCAAAATTCCTCCAGAGCACTGTAAAAGACTCATTGCAAGTTATCGCAAACGCTTGATTGCAGTTATTGCTGCTAAGGGCGACCCAACCAGTTATTAGGTTCAGGGGGCAATTACTTTTTCACACAGGGCCATGTAGGTTTGGATTTATTTTCTCCCTAAATAATAAAAACCATCATTTAAAAACTGCATTTTGTATTTACTTGTGTTATATTTGACTAGTTGTTAAATGTGTTTGATGATCAAAAACATTTTGTGTGACAAACATGCAAAAGAATAAGAAATCAGGAAGGGGGCAAATAGTTTTTCACACCACTGTAATTTGATTAATATTTTTTTAAATGAATAGTAGTGTCCATTATACACGCATTTTAATGCCTTTTTAGTCATTAAAATACCTTTAATGCCTTTTTAGTTACAGAATCAAATGTACATGTAACATAATACTTTACATTTCAAAGTTCATAGTTATTGAGAGGGACAATTAGAAAACAATTTTGTCAACCCTGTAATATGGAAAACGAGATAATAAATATGTGATGATAAATATGATATTTGAGACATACTGAAATATTAATACATTGCTTTTGTTATTTTATTTGAACCAAAAATGTTTACCCTATCTTCCTTCCTAGGCTAGATTTTATGCCCCCACTACAATTTTCATTGATGAAATTGACTCCATTTGTAGTCGCAGAGGGACTTCTGATGAACATGAAGCCAGCCGCAGAGTGAAATCTGAGCTTCTTGTGCAGATGGATGGTAAGAACAGTCATGGTGAAAAATAGGCCATAGCCATTAGAAAACAGGGAAATGTTAAAATTAAGTACTGTGGTTGCCTTACTTTTCTGTCTAGGGTGTGTTGCTAAAGTGCTGTTTTGTGAAATGAGAAAATTTATATTATATGCACCGGTCTAGAACCAAAATAGGAAATTGTTGGAATAGGAGAAAGTGAAAGGATTTAGACAGGAAAATGACATGATCACTTTAGAATCTGTATCTTTATCAAATATTTCTATCCAAATACATTTATAAAAGATAGGAGAAACTGAAAAATAATAAATGTTGCATGTTAGGACCATCATTAGAATGAAAATTAAGACCTTCACCAATAGTCAAATTATACAGATGAAATGCATTTTGTAAACTACAGAAAACTAAACTTTTGGAAATGTAGCTGAAAGTAATACCTGTGAGCTCAAATATGAAGATTGGAAATTCAAGTTGTATTTTTGCATAATCTAGCTATGCTGTTTCTTTTACTCTTTTATAGTGTGATGTAAGTAATAGACAATAAATCTAAGTCATGTACTTGTCTATTGAAAAATAACTTACATTTTAATAAAGTGGATGGACAATAAATAAATACTGTAGTACAAATCTCATTAATGTGACAGCACAAATGGTGCTTAAATCACTGCCAGGATTGAAAAGTCCTGAAATGCTGTCTAACATTAATAAAAATCTGCTGTATAAGACACATTTAAGATCAAGTATGACAACCTGCTCTTTAGAAATACAGACTGAGAATGAAACACCATAAATGAGCTCCTAGCACACTGTGCTTCTTTTATGAAGTGGAATGCTTTGAATTATCAGAGAATGAGATCAGTTAAAGTGCAGTATGTGTAGGTGGATATCATTTAAACTGCCATATATGATATCTATGTCACACAAAAAGGCATCAGTCAAAAGGCTTAAGAAAGCAAACAACGTAGTAATTCAGATTATCAAAGAAATACTACTCATTTAAATGTCGGAATGTGTTTTTTCTTGTCATGTATATATATATATACTGTATATATAAAATATACACATTTGTGTGCTTGATATTCCTTTTGAAAATGTCATACCCTGAATTTTTCTTCAGCCTCTTTTTCCCATACATCCTTAAATGCATTTATTTTTGAGTATTTGCAGTCTAGTTCAGACGCCATAGTTGCTGGTAGTGAGCTCAGCTCCATGACGTGCAAGAAAGGAACAAACTCTAGATGGGGTGCCAATCCATCACATGGCACACTTATGCACAAGCCCACACACACTCAGAAAGGACTAATATTAGATTCCACTATCCATATTCTGTGTTAGCCCTTGAACCTGAGTAAAAATGGTATTTTATTTATTAATAGACATTGACACAGGTTATGGATGAGGTTAAACAACACAGCCATTTGGACATTAAAAACCACATAATCTCTTATCTTACACAAAAAAAAACAAGTACTAGGGCTCCTTATTCATTTTTCTTGTATTTTTTGTTAACTTCTTCATCTTCTGAAAGGCAAAATGGATTCTTTTACCCACTCCTAGTGATGCCTGTAGCGGGCATAATTTAAGTTCTAGCGATACACACTCTGGTAACACTTCCCTTCCCTGATTAGTCATTTGGTCTCAAATATTTGCATTTTTGTGGTTAGAATTTTTTTTTGTTCTGGTGAGGCTGCTGATGAAGGAAATCCAGTGACAGGCTGTCATTTTTATGTTAGATGCCTAACCCTGATATAAAATGACATCAAATGAATGCACATAATATTCATTTACAGTATTTCAGTTTTAGAGGCTGATTTACAATATTTAATGAAATTAGATTGGCCATTTACAGTATATATAATTTGCACAAATTATCTTAATTTGTTTTGCTTCTATGTGTACTAAACATGAATATTTAATCCTTATTTTAGGTGTAGGTGGTGCTATGGAAAATGATGATCCTTCAAAAATGGTAATGGTGCTGGCGGCAACAAATTTTCCATGGGATATCGATGAAGCTTTAAGGAGAAGACTGGAAAAACGTATATATATCCCTTTGCCAACAGGTTGGTTTTATTTTTATAGCTGTTTTCTTACATTTAGGGTTATTTCCATTATTTTATAATAACATGAATTTTCAGTGCAGTATCTGTATAAATTCTGACACAATCCTTGGTGTTAAATTTCTATGATGATAATTACTATTTTGTCTTAATATTTATTTAAAGTATATATTTGGAAATGTTTAATTCAGTTATGCATAGCTTTTTGAACCTCCTGACTCTTATTTTGTCTTTCTTTTTGTTAATAACTTTTGTCAGTTTTTCCATGATATTATCCTGTCACTATTTTGTGCTTTGTTTTTTAATGTGCATGCTGCCATTTTAAGATTTTCCTTTTTGGCTGTGGGTCTTTTATTTTTGGCAAAAATACCTGATTAATGCCATATAATTGTAGATCGTTTGATGCATGACGTCATTGCTATTTCCCTATTTAAGGAGTAATCACAGTAAACTCATCATCTAAGTATATGGATAAACTTAAAACTAAATGAATCAATACTAGTAATGCAGGGAAAGGATCCTGGGACCTGTTTTGTTATAAACTTTGAGAGAGTAAAACATTACTGTATATGCTACAACATAAATAATAATCCTACAATAACAAAAATAAGAACTAGGTGCAACCTGGAAATGGAGCCAATGAAAAATGATCATATGGCAGCTAGGACCACAATTGCTTGTGTGCCAGTTTTTGTTACTTATATTTAGTTTAGTTATTTTTAGTTTCATTTTTGTTTTTCTGGTTTAAGATTTAGCATACTTTCTGACCACTGTTTTACTGATGCCCTTCATTTCCCAGTCCATATCTCTGTCATTTGGGACAAGCTCATTAATTAACATTGGACTCTGAACTGGCTCGCAAGCTAATAATCTTTGTTTTTCCCATACTTATGGATGATTAATGATGCAGTAATGAAATATCCACTATGCTTTTGAGGAATAACTGGGATTTTTTTTCATAATCTTAGCAAAATGACAATCTAGGATAGTGTATGCATTACTTGACTGTTATTTCAAATTTGACATAAGTGAAGTCACTATAGTAGCCAGGAATATATAGAGTATTGCCTGGTTATTAATATATAAATATAATATAATATATTTATATATATTTATATGTTTTTTTATATTAAAATGTAAAATATAAGTAAAAAATCAGCCAATCATGATCAGCGACTCATCATAACGTACAAAGCTGTTATTAGAACATTTCAAATTAATGGAGTTCAAACTGAGATATATGTACATAAGTTCACTCCCAGATAATTCAGCTCACCTCACAGACACATAGTATTAATGACAATTAAGGATATAACTTGTTCTTAGTTAAAAGACACTCCATACATTCTTGTACCACCATGCACTGTTGCCTCTTCCTGCCCTTAGCCATCCTTTATGCCAGAAAAGTTAAAATTTGAAGTAACTGGGACTTTGGAATTAATATTCACGCATCTTGGTATACATTGGTATATCTGTTAACTCATATCTGTTTAATGCTCAGAGCATAGTACACATTTAAAATTATAACAGAGAAAGAAACCACATAAACTGCAATGTTGAACACACAAACACCATACAATAAATACATAGAAAAGTATATATATATTAAGTATATATTAGATTGTGACTCATGATATGTAAAGATCATGTTTATGGTACATCTATAGAAATGCAAATTCAGGCACAGTTGATTATGTAATACACTGCACGTGAATTAAATTAAATCCTGAAGCAAAAAAGAAGACAGTTTATTTCCCAGTCAAGTACCATACAAACCTTCTTTGATTAAAGCAAATATACATATATCGTAAATAGGCTGTAAACCATAGGGGATAGTCTTAAGCCACCCCGATCACAAATAAGATCAAGGTGTACAAAACCATATATTGATTTTTTCAATGAAAGGGTAATACAGCAAGGAGAGCACAAACTCATAAAAAGAAAAGTGGCTGCACTCCACAAACACTCCTTCATCAACTTTCTCGGTAGCACTCCTTCTTTGCAAACTGTTCTCTTATTCTCCTGCCAGTTGAGCCCTTGTCAATTATTCACCTTCTGTCTTGGACTGACCAGAAGTCTCAGTAATCAATTTCAAGGTCAGGAAAGACCTAGGGAACTCGTAGGACTCTCCTCCTGCCATTTCTGCTCCATTTGCCAGTGTCCATTACTGTCTTTCACTTGTAATGAAAGTAATAGAGTACAGAACCCTTTGGGTGTTTTCTATCCCAAAATTACATAATACCCCCTTGTGGCAATTGTTCATTACCAGTGTACTCTTTGCAAAAACGTCTAATCACTTAATTCCCATTCTATGCTGTCTGAAAAGGCTTACAACCAACTGGGTCTTTCCATGTAAAGCTTACACAATATTTCCATGAAATGTAATTTATTTAGCTGAAATTTGACTAAAACCATTTTAAAGGGCATAAACATAACATTTTTTTCAAATCATTTCTAAGTCAACCAAGTAAACATGTTTTAAAAATGTTTGCTTTTTTCATTACTTTCCTTCTCCCAACATTGTGTGTAGTATAGAGCAATATGCATTGCTCAGTGCATATGCACAGTTTGAAGGAGAGGTTTGTGCACTATATGTTTTTTTGAGGCCTTTGATTAATTTTTAAACATGTGCTTGGTGAATGCTTAGTCTGATACTAGTCAGATTAAATTTTATGAAGACCTTGTGTTGATTTTAATGCTTATTTGATAAATGATATTTCCTTTTTCTATCATTCATTCTTCCTATTTGCCCATGGCTTCTTTTATCCTTCTCCCTCCTGTTTCCATACTTGATAAGATAGCATAGCAATTCATGCCACATCACCGAAAGACATCAAGGACAAAGGAGCGATCCAACTGACCTGTAATCCCATGCAATTTTGTCTTCTGTCAGGCATTTTCTACATTACATCCCTTATTCTGTATACATATGTTAAGAACACATGGCCAGCAAATTATCTTTCTGTCCATTTCCATACCTAATTTGATTCTTCCTAACTAAAAAGTGAAAGCAAGTAAAGGGGATGCTAACCATTTTGATGTATGATTTTATTGTAAAATTTAATAGAAATTGTATTCAGTGTTTTTCCCTTTTACTAGAATTTATAATAATCTGGATTCATCTTGTAAATTGTGCAATTTCAAAGTTATCTAAAATGTGTTGAGAGTCCTACTGATTTACAAAACTATTAACAAGATAGCAAATGCCAGCATTACATTTTCAGAATAATGAATTAAGAAGCTGATAAACAGAGAGATGCTTAATAGATTTGCTACTTCCAGATAATAAACCTCGACTGGAAGTTTGGCATTTATACTTTGTTATCTACTAAACTTAAAAATGTAAACAACAGAAAATATGCCTTGATTGCAAAGCAATTAAATCAAAACACTTTACAATGAGCATCATAGCCACAAAAACAAGTTCTAAATGGGCTTATATGGTGGGAGATGAAAGGTAACTTAAGCTTATTAAGGTACTACGGGGCTTTGCCCCCTGCTCGCTTTGCTTGTCAACCCCCGGACTGTGCTACGTGCCAGCCACTTCGCATCTCTGCCGCTTGCATTGTGAAGAGGGGGGCTGAACGCACCCCAAGGAGACGTAGTCGCTCCTCCGAAACCCCCTCTTAAACGGTAATACAATGGAAACAAATATAGGTTTTTTTTACCTACTCTTTGCTTGATCAGCTGCTGGCTTGCTGCTGCTGCCGTGCCGTGTGATCTGCATCTCGCTTTTCTCACTGCTGTCATATCACCTATGTTCATATATCTCTTTTCGCTTTTACCTTTTCTTCAATATCGCATTGAATTTTGATTCCGTATTTGGAATTACATTGTGACAACGCAGCTTATAACTGCCCATGAGTGAATATTGTTTCTTTCTCTCTTCAAGAAATGTGTCTGACAATAGCATTCGCACAAATGAGAAATTATATCACTTTCACCAAACACTACTCTTTTTTCCCTGATGGCAACACGAATTATATGATCTACAAGTCTCCGACTTAACGTTTAAATCCGAACAATATATTCGATCTCTTTTCGCTGTTCCATTATTTCACCGAGTAGTAATTTCCTTTTGTTTGCACTAATGCGATCTTTACTATCCTTTTTTTGAGACTTTACAATTTTCGTACTTCTGTTATCTCTAACTTGCTCTGCATGTGTACCACGCCAACGTTTTTTAATTCTTTACGACGCTTTAGTTTGTCATCTACTCTTTGTTTTATTTCTGGCCCCGGGCGTGGTTAAATCTCTTGGCACTAAGACTCGTCTCGTGAGACGTGAAAGTGTCTCTCTGAGAAAATCATGTCTCGTCTCCTTCCAACCTTCCAAGATTTTATATAATAGACAGATATACTTTTAAAGAAACAACAGATATTTTGGGCTACTGACACTGGCTAAAAGTAGATCTCTAAATTAGCCAAGTCATCTGAAATACTGAACTTCTTTGTTAATGTAGAAACCCATTTGCCTTTCATTGTTGCAGTCTTCAAGCAATTTCTATCTATATATATATTAAATAAATAATATGGTACCATAAACATTTTTTTACTTAAATTTATGTCAGAATAATGCATTTACATTTTCAAACTTCCAACAGCAAAAGGTAGAGCAGATTTGCTGAAGATAAACCTGAGAGAGGTTGAAGTGGCTCCAGATGTTGATCTTGCTGTAATTGCTGAAAAAATTCAAGGCTATTCAGGTGCTGATATTACTAATGTTTGTCGGTAAGTATACAGGATTTACAGGATTAATTACAATATTTTCTATTTCAGTGCTATTGTTCCATGTTCTGAAATCTTCAGTGGAAATGCTGTCTATTTGTCCATCTCTTTTAAAAATGTCCATTTTAGCTAAATGGGGCCTTGATGTAAATGTAAAGTTGCAGATAACCACAGTTTTAATTTGATGCCACATTAAAATTATTATAACAGAATGATGCTATAAATTTTTAAGGGTAAACAAATGTGATTTTGCATACTACTTTTTTACTGATGCATCCCTATACACAGGAACAGACATTTACTATAGTCAAGGTAAATGTCTTATATTGCTTACCATACAAAACTTTCCCAAACATTTTCATGCTACCCTACCTTCTTGCATTGTGCTTTCACAGTGTGAGTGTATTGCTGCCACATAACATAATTCCTAACTTATTGTCTCTTATATACCACTTCACTGCTGTCTAACAGTTGAGAACTGTACAATTGTACCTATAATTATGTCTTCTGTGGTCTTGTCTTTAATTGTATTTTTAACATGGAGTCACACCAAAAACATTTTCATTACGATGCTGACAAATTTACGACAAGCATGCATCCATCTGTGTAAATGAGGTTGATCTTTTTTCAGCCATGTTTAAGTTACTGATGAAACCACTTGGTTTTTGGAATTTAGAAAGACAATTTTAAACTCATATTAACACCAAAGAGTCTGAATATGTCAAAAATTTGAATTAGAATACCAAATGAACAGAGTATGAAGCAACAAAAAGTGCAAGCCCTCTTGGCATTCCTATATAGGTCTTGCCTCCTTTCTACCAGTTGAGTGAGCTTATTCTATTGCTCACCTTAATCAAACATTCTCACAAACACACTTTGTTTCTCTCAGTTATTCCCATTTGCCTTCTCTTCCTCTCATCAGTTGAGATCTTGCCTTTGACCTGCCTCAGACCTCCAAGTTCAGGAAGTCTGTTATCTTGAATTTACTTTAAACGCATTGTAGGATCACTCAACTCACTTGAGCTTGAGTTGGCTTTACAACCATCATAGGGTCGTTTCTAGTTAGGCCCCAGAATTACTACTAGTTAAGCGCTCTCTAGCAGCCATTGATGTTCCTGCACTCCTGAGCCACTGGTTACCATAAAAGGGCTACCTCTTATCATTGCTTTACCACTCTACTAGCTTTACACAGTTTCTTGCCCTGGGATGGTCATGAAGACTTTTGATGTTTTGGACATTTTAGATATTAGCCAGCCAAATAAGTTTAATGGATTGAATTGTCTGCTCTCATCTGTCCAACTCTTTTGTGTTCTTTTGATTTTCTCTCAGCTACCTATGGTCTTGCTCATCCATTATACTGTCCCATGGTCACGTCCTTTGCTCTCTTTCTTAAGGTCTTATTGCACACAACAGCAGGCTCACAAATTTTACACACATATTACTCAACAGTCAAGAGAATTCAAAAAGTAATTGTAAATGCCCAGCAACATACTTTGTGAAGAAACCTGCTAAACTGTTTGTTTAAAAATATCTATTAATATTTATACCCTTTCTGTTTGTAGTGATGCCTCCATGATGGCAATGCGACGTCGCATACAAGGCCTGACTCCAGAGGAGATTCGGGCATTGTCAAAGGATGAATTGCAGATGCCTGTAACAGTGGAAGACTTCGAATTAGCACTGAAGAAAATATCAAAATCAGTTTCTGCAGCTGACCTAGAGAAGTATAAAGCTTGGATGGATGAGTTTGGCTCTGTGTAACTTGTACAGTAAATTGGCAATAATTGTTGATATTAAAGGGAAACCTTTTCACTACAGTCATTTCTTATTTGAGTTAAGTAAAGTCAAACAGACCTGCAGAAGTTAAACCTTAGGGTAGCTATAGAATGTACAGTATAAAAGGGACTCATTGAACTAACACATTGTACTTGTGCAGTACAAGATAGTTTAACATATCTTGATAATCTTATTGAAATACTTTTATACATTATATTTAAATTAACTGAAAATTTAATGATTAAATGTAATATATTTTATAGCATCTGGCAATTTCTATGATAGGGATATAAGTATAATTAATGGGTACAAAAGAGAAATGTAGGTGAGTGGCAGGAGGACACAGTGAATAGTACTAAGGTGTCAAGATACTTAGATTCTAGTTTGATTCATTGCTGGAGTGTCATAAGTGTGGGGTTTCCTCTCCCAGTCCAGTGACACAGTTATGTGCACTTGTGAATCGAAATTAGCATGTAAAAGAGACTCTGACTTGCGGTGGACTCACTTTCTGTCCAGGGATGGTTCTTGTTCTTTGCCCAATACTAATAAGCTTCAATTTAGTCCTAAATAAACAAGATTTAGAAAATGGATGAACAGAGGAATGGACTAACAGTAACAGAGGTCAATTAACATGTTATGTTAGAATAGATGTTTGACCCCTTTAAAAATTGAAATGGCACATCAAGTTCATGATCAGTCACCCCATTATTCTTATTTCATTTAAACAAATGAACCTACCACAAAGTTTTGCAGCATCCCTCTTCCATCCCAGTCACTGTCTCTGAGACATTCTTATGGATTTAGAAAACATTAATACAGTTTCTGCTGTAAATATATCTATCTCCTAAACATCATTCATACATCCTGATCTCAAGTTTTCTTGTAGCTAATTTAAGTTGAATATTTCTGTGGCTTTTATCTCTTTTTTTAGTGGTGATAATATTTGTGTACCTTTTTATTAAAATAATCTGTCAGGCAGGAAGCATGGCACAGTGTTTAAGCCTTTGGACTTCAAACCCAGAGGATGTAGACTCATATCCCACTACTAACTTGGGAACGTCACTTCACCTGCCTGTCCTTCAACTGGAAAAATACAAAACAAATGTAGAGAATTGTATTTCTCAAATATTGTCTTGGATAAAGGCATCGGCCAAAAGATAACAATGTAATTGCTGTACTTATGTTTTCCATTACAAGACTTTATCCCTGGACAATCAGGCACAAATCTGGGACACAAATACGACCGAGGTCGGAGGCAGGGGATACTCAGGCACATTCATTGGTAATTTCAGGCAATTTTAGCGTCACCAGTTAGCCTCACATATGTGTGTTTTAGATACGGCATAGTAGGAAACTGGAGTACTTGGGGAAAAAGTGTATGGGTATAGAGCTATGTTCTCAAACTGCAACTGGAGGGCTGCAGTGGCTGCAGGTTTTAATTCTAACCCTTTTCTTAATTGGTGACCAGTTTTTTATGCTAATTAACTTCTTTTCCATTCATTTTAATTGACTTGTTCCTCTGAATTGCTTCATTTCTTTAATTAAATGGCATCCAAACAGAAATGAAATGTGAAATGAGTGAGCCAACAGAAATTCAGTTAAGTCAGAGCCTCAAACTCCAACCAATTTCACTTCAACCAGTTGCTTAATTAAGAGCCGATTCTTGTTGTTAATTAAACCCGTTCTTTAATTCAATGGCTTGTTGCTGCTCTCATTGTGCAATAGCATACAATATCAAAATGGTTGATTTTCTCTTTTCTAAGAACACTGTTAAAATGTTCTGTGGACCTGAGCAGATCAACACTCCTTCATCTTTATTTATTTTCAGATATTGTATGATGGTCACAGTTTGATGGTCATGTGTTGGCTCATTTTGTATCTCATTATTGTATGGCTGCTAATTAATGAAAAAGAAACAATAAAAGGGTCTGAGCATGTCAATTAAAATTAATTCAAAAGAAGCTAACTAGTAGCAAAAACAGGTCACTAATTAAGAAAAGGGTTAGAATGAAAACCTGCAGCCACTGAGGCCCACCAGGACCAGAATTGCGTTCCCCTGGAATAGAGGGATTAAGCAAACTCCACAGAGAAAGAGACTAGAAAGTCAAGCCAAGGTCCACAGAGCTACAAGGCAAGTACAATAACCACTGAGCCATAACGACACCCCCACGTTCTCAACACTACTTTTCTAGTTTGTATTACTTATAATGGCTTGCAGTGCTTATTTTAAGGAAGTGAGCTTGATACTGATTTGTAGTTAGATGGCTTTTAGTGAAAACTGTGTTTTAGACTTGGATTTTTTAAAAGCTATGTTTATTTAATATATATTTAATATTGATAGGTAGCATATACTTATTAGCATTAGGAAAATTAAGGTTTACTATTTGTTTTCACCTAAAATTCCTCTCCCACCATCTTTTTACAGTGTTCATAATGTGTTTACATTCCCTCACCAGTGTGTGTCTCCAGTGTGTCATTTCCAGATTAAATTAACACAACATAATACATTTTTGTTAACCTTATAACGTTTGATTCTTTTTGAAAGCAGATATATTTTCTCTACATTGCAAAAGTTAAAAGTGCTAACTAAACATACCTAATTTAAAATGCACTCTTATATTATTTTAAATTGAATTCTCCAAAATGGTATCTATTGAGAAAACTGAATCTATGTCTATTATTAAAAACTGTGAATTGTAAATAAGTATGGGATTTCAGATAACTCCATTATAATGAAATACAAACCATGGACAGTTCGATCCTGTTGGGTCAAGTCAGTTTATACCCTTTGAAATAGCAATAAAAATGATTCAGTTGCTGAAAGAATGAAAGAATGTTTAACAAATGTCATGCCAAACTGACTGTGGCAACAATACACCAACGTGGTGATGGTACTTTATATGTGAGCTGGTATACTTCTATACAAGCAAAAAAGCTTTGTTCTTACTTGAAAAATCATCTTTAGGATTTGCTGAATCTATTTAAGTGCTTACTGTGATCTCACAAAAATGTTTAGTGTCAATATTTTAAAAAGTTAAAGTACATACAGTACCTCAATGCTGATTCTCTTATTCTTTTCTCACTTTAGTAACACTACAGTACATTAATGGTGAATATGTTAAAAGTGTTTTGTCATACTGATTACAAGACACTTAAATATAGTTTATTTTTTAATAAAAAAAAATTTTGTGTTCCATGAACTTAACATGAAAGATACATGTGAGAACTTTTTACTTCTCCAGTCCAGAGTTCCAGTTTATATTTTCCTTTAACTGGACCTTTTTGTATTCTGGTCACCAGATTCTTTGTCCACCAGGACGGTTGACTAATGAAGAAGTTATTAAAACAAAGTCTTGTTAACCATTTCACATTTTTTTTAATTGCATAGTTATTTTGATGCTATGCTAACAATATTTCCCAAATGAAGAACAAAAAATATGGAAGAGTCCACTTAGGGAATCATATTTCCATTGACCAGTTTGTATGTATTGAAGTCATTCATATGAAAGTGTTTAACAGTGGCAATTAACCACTTTAAGTTATTAACATATTTTATTGTTTTATTGTGATCAAAGGTACAGTATATGTCATACGTGCCAGTCAAGAGCTACACCAGCCTCTCCTAATGAAGTGTTTGAATGTCACTTTTAATAGGATGCACTTTAATCTTTTTTAAATCAGTCTATTCATATTTTTGCACTCCAGGGTTATGGGAGCTGCAGTCTATTCCAGTAGCATAGTTTAAGCATTTCTGTTGCCTGACATGGCAGAACACTTTTTGAATTGTGTATTGTGATTGTTGCTGCTATTTGTGTTAATGTTTCTTTTGTTTTTAAACGGTCTCCGCAAAACAAAGGTTTATGTGATGTGTAAGTGTTTTGACAATAAAAGTCAACAATCTGGATTATTTATGTTCTTTCTTCAAATCCTGTAAAAGCACATTGATTTGTAACATTCATAGAAAGGTTTGTTTACTATTAGAACAACAAGAGATAATCCGATGTCTGTTTTAGGGGGCATGGTCGCAAAGATGGATGCCTCACAGCTCCAGAGATATGAAATTAAGTTCATAGTCAATAGACATTAAGAAATGCTTTTTATAGAATTGAATGGGGCAGTTTATTTCCCACAGTGTGTGCTTTCACCTTTGGTCTGCATATCTTAGACTAGTCAAGGTTGAACAACCTAGCTCTCAAAGTCTTGATTCATACAGATTATTTACATTTTGACTTTTCATTGTTAAGATGAGGTAGAAGGAAAGGATATCTTCTCTGTTCATTTTGCCTTCACCAATGAATTGCTTGCTGTCATTTTATAACAATAGTGTAAATGTTAAGGTTAATTGCATGTGTGACCACCAGACCCCAGACACATCTACACAACACAGTCCTGGGTTCAAATATAAGGTGTTTATTCGACACAGTACTTCCACTGGTTCCAATTTCTGCCTTTTCAGGTTGCAAAACAAAGTGATAATTTGACCTCCTCCTTCCTCTTCTCCAACATAGTCTCATTCACCTCCTCCCAAATCTGACTATTCATGCAGGAAACCTGGTATTTTTTATTGCTGGACCGGAGAGTACTTCTGGTGCCGCAGCACTGTGCATTGCAAGCACTTCTGGGTCAGGCGGAAGCCCTTCAAAGAGGGCATAGTGAACCCCTGCATTTCCAAGAACCCCGACAGGGTTATCCCAAGGGACTGCAATTCATAGCCGAACCAGTGTGTATGTATTTGGGTGTTCCACCAGTGGATTGCATCATGCACTTTATCAGCTGTATGTTCGTGCTGCAAATCTCCTATTCTCCCACATCCCAAATGTGTTCCATTGGCTACAGATCTGGATACTGGGAAAGCCACTGAAGAAAACGGAGCTCATTGTCACATTCCAGAAACCAGGTTGAGACGATTTTTGCTTTGTGACTTGGTACATTGTCATGCTGGAAGTAGCCATTAGAAGATGGGTACATTTTGGCCATGAAGGGATGCACATAGTGGGCAACAATACTCAGATAGGAATGCACATCAAGCAATGATTAATCAGAATGTTTTTGGATGCGTTTTAGTTTTGCAATTAATGTAAAGCCATAAAAACCCAAAACATTCTCCCAGCAGGGGAGACATAATCCAAAGTCATTTAAAGTTGTACACCATATTTAACTCATGAGTCTCAGAATTTACGCAGGGTTAGTTGCCACCCATGAGAAGTGCTAACTAGCACCAGCCTTCCTTGGCACCATGTTTTGGCTTTGTTTATAAAACGGTATCTTTAGAAACTAAAATGCAGATTATAGAAAGGCCAGAAGTGGGAGAAAACAAACAGCACCTAGCAGAATCGGGAGCACTCGGTCATGAAAGGAGCCAGTGCGTTAGAACATAGGAGAGGCGGCACGGATAGAGAGCTCAGACCTGCCAGCACCTAAGAGATGTTTCTCTCCTGCAGAAATTCTTTAGTCTGGGTGCATGGCCACCGGCAAGTCTTCTTAAAGATCCTAGCTTTGATTGTGTCACAGAGTTGGAGGCAATGAGGCAGACGGTGTTGCATTTGAGCCCAAGTGAGGTGCAAGGTGGAGCTGGTGTTATGAATGTTTAGGCAGTGACTGAGGTAGCTGAGATCATGTGGAGCTGCATGGAAGAAGCCACTGATGGCCACACATGGCGTCAACCAAGTAAGCAGACAGCAGACTGCATAAGTCCTTTGACCCTAGTCCTATGTATGCACAGGTTGTCCCAGAAGCACTATGGGTAAGGAGACCAGTAATGAAGAGATAGAGAGATGGATGGATGACTTGAGAAGTAACCAGTAATGCTGTCCCAGGACATTAAAGAACATGGAGCCAAGCAAATGCTTAAATTTCCTTATTCAAAAAGAAAAACAGGATGTCTGGCAAGTTAATAGACTTCTTCAGAGAAAATTCTCAGTAAATGAAGAATAGACTTGAGTCATCGTTGCGAATGAAATTCAAAATGGACGTCCTTTTTTTACACCAGTGGATGGAACCTCCATTTGCCCTTGTTCAATGCAACATGGCAAACTGACTAAAATTACTGCTGCTCCCTTGCAGTAAAGGGTTCACATCTTCGGTTCTCCCTGTGTCGAGTCTGCATGTTCTCTCCGGTTTGGTCCTGCTTTGCGCCCTTTGCTAGCTGGGATAGGCTCCAACACCCCCACAACCTTGTTTAGGACTAAGCGAGTTAGAAAACACATTTAAATATTCTTTTAATTTACACCAATCAGCACACAGACAAATGGTATATTCATCTAAACATCCCTATGACATTAAGTATCATCTAAAGTCCCAAAATAGTTCATCATTAAAAAAGTCTTGGGTAAATACCTAGTTCACAGAAATAAGACTTCTCATGTGTAAACAGTTATGTGAGAACAAAATCTAAAGTTAAAATATAACATGATCTATCTCTAATTTAAATGTGCTGGTACAAATGATGTCAGGCTGTCCGAGTTAAACAGGCTGGCAGTTTCAAGCACTTTTTTCCATTTACAGCCTCCTGACTGATGGAGGGCAGCACAGAATCCCAGGCTGTTGCCAGGTAAGGAGATAAGGCGGTGAGAGGCCTGTCACGGAGTCTTGGAGCTGAAGGCCCCAAAGCTGCTAAAGGGACCATTACCCTAGTGCCTGATTGGGATGTGCTTGACACCAAAAGTGTTTCTCTGCCTTGGCTGGAAGTGATTCCGGAGGTCAAAGACTTCAGAGTTAACAGTACAAGCATGCTATTTTATGACATGGCAGCTCAGATTCACCTGCTAATGTCCTCACGTCAATAATAAAGCAGGAAGTGTTGCATTCTCTTCATGTTAAAATGAGAATTAATGTTTGAAATGAGAACATTAGCCTCGAATGATAGACATTTCAATTACTAACTGTCTAGGATGAAATGCAACCACTAATGAAAATATTCAGTGAAAATGGGGAAAAAAGTGAAAACAAGGTGTGATAAAGAATGAACGTCTGATAAACATCCTGATGAAAGTTTTGTCCTCCTGCCAAATTTTAATCATCAAATTTCTTCTGTTCTGGTGGCAATGACAGCCAATTTTAAAAGGACACAAAGAATGAAGTAAAATAATAAAAAAGCAAAAGGCAATAACAACTTTAAAGTATCTGCTCCCACCATTACAGATGCGAATTTTATTCCAATAAAGCAGAGGTCAGCACTAGTGATATGTTCAAGTGCTGTCAAGTGGCTATAAAAAGTATTCACGCCCTTGGGAGTTTTTACATTTTATTGTTATACAACAGGGAAACACCAGGGTTTTCATTTGGCTTTGTAGACACTGATCAACAGAAAAAGAGACTTTAATGTCAAAGTGAAAACTATGGGAAGATCTGAACTGCACGATGAAAAAAAAAAAAATATGGGGACTTCCTATCACATATGTGTGTAAAATTTTCTCAAATGTATGGGATAATTTCTTATATTTACTGTACAAGAAAACAACTATCGTTATATATGATTTTATATGATTAATAATCAATAAGACACCCACCTCAAATTAATGCAGAAGGTTTGTAGGAGCTCTGTTTCATGTTCAGGCTGGGATGCCAGAATTATGAGGAGAGGTTCTAAATTAGAAGGTCTACATTAACATTTTCACTTTGTCTGTTGTAATACAAAATGTGACCGAAGACTTGCTTTCATAAATAACTCAGACATGCTTGTTGAAATGCACAAAATAATACACTTTATTATAATAAAAAAATCTTGGGTCGACACATAATCTTCTCGGAAAGACACTTTGACGTTACGTGAGACTAGAATTTACAACCTTTGGAAGCAACACCCGTGAGACGGTGACTTTTGCACGTCACCCCCTACTTACAAACAATTTAAAACAAGATTACGAACATCTAACCTCTGTGTTGTTGAAATGCTTTTGGCAGACACACTTCATGTGCTCCCAGTTCTTAAAAATTTTATACGTTCTAGATGGCACTTCAACGACCAAGTGAAGAAGAAAGCTATGTGCAAATTCTGAAAATAAGGAAAGTAATAATCAGCCCGGACCAAGTGGAATTGAAAACCTCGTATGTCCAATCACGGTCAGAAATAAAAGACTTCAGAAGGATATTCAAAAACGTTGGCACGATACACATGCAGAGCAGGTTAGAGATTATGAAAGCAGTGGAATTCTAAAGGCTCCAAAAAAACGTTGGCACGATACACATGCAGAGCAAGTTACAGATTATGAAAGTAGTGAAATTCGAAAGTATCAAAAAAAAAAAAGTAAAGATCGCATTAGCACAAACAAATGGAAATTATTACTCAGTGAAATAATGGAACAGCAAAAAGAGATCAAATATATGGCCATAGGTGATATGTCAGAAGTATGTAGATATTGTAAGGCTTTAAAGTTTAAGTCGAACACTAAGTAGATCGTCTAATTCGTGTTGCCTCCTAATGAAGAGGCATATCTGCGAGAATTAAAAGATTTGTTGCTTAGTGAAAGTGAAATACACAAACAATACAGGCAAAATATCTGAGTCTACAATAATCTGTTTGCATCATTCAATGCTCAATCGTACATTTACACAATAATGGACCATACGCTATGAGAATCTGTGTTCCTGCAACAATTAAAGCTACGACAAGTTTAATTTCGAAGAAACCACAACTTGGTCAGGTGTAATATTTATGATAACGGAGAAGCGATGCAACAGAATCGAAAGAGTATGAAACAATTCCTATGAAAATAACAATCTCTTTAAATTGTATATCTGGATAACCAAACCCAGGGGTGAGCAAGCGAAGTGAGCAGGGGGCAAAACCCCCTAGTTTATTTATAACATGAGGATAATTGAAGATGGAATTATGCAAATATATATATATATAGACAAAAGACAGGAACAACACAAAGCATAAAATAACAAAAGCTTAGATTAGCTTTTCCTCTCCTGTAGAAAAAGACATAACGTCAGTTTTGTCAGTTGGTGTAAATAGAACTTTCCTCTCTTTTAGAAAAAAACACACAACTCGTGAATCCTGAATTTTCATTTGATGAGCATAAGATGGATGCATTCTCTGGCTGGTTATCAATGCTTCTGTTGCCGACTAGTGGCGTTCATTTGCTCACAGCAGCTAGCATTTGCCCAGGATCAGGGACCACCCCTACCACACCGAGTTCTCTATCTGTCTGTGTGTGTGTGCACAAGTGTGAGGTGCTGCTCCATCTGTTCCTTTGTATTAGTGAGAGAAACTTATAATAACCAGAACTTATCCTTCACAAGATTATTATGTCCAGTTACAGTTAACACCAATACCATAGTACATTAGCTGGTTTTGTCCTGTCTATTAATTTGCAGTAAATAGTTCTCAGAATCAAAGTATACTCATAGGGTGAGTGATGCTTGGTTTCTTCAGACACATGGAAAGATTTTTCATAAGCACTTTCTTTTCCTTGCTCAGGAGGTCTCCTTCTTCACCTTTGGTCACACTTCCTGGTTGTGGGTGGTACTGCAGTCTTCTCTTCGAGGGTTTTACACAAAGTGTCCTCAGATGCTAGGAAAATTGTGCCTGCTAAGTCAACTGGTGATCAGTCACCGATTATCGTTATCAAGGCAAGCGTGTGGTTTATGTACCATCTCTCTCTCTCTTGCTTCTGTCCCCGCTGTCCATCAGTAAGGTTGGATTAATGACAATCTTGTCCAAACTCTAATGCAGATGAGTATGCCACCTTTTCAGTCCAGAACAGTTGCCCTCTATGATTAAACGGATGGCTTCAACCTCTGTCTTGACCACACCCTGTCAGCTATGGGCTCTGGCTGTGAGCAGCCCAGTTATGGCCAGGTCAAGTTGTAGCATAGTGTGAGAAGAGCAATAAGTTAGTTTAAGGGATTTTAAAGGGAGGAATAGAGCTTGTGTTATTGTCTTCTTGGGAGCACATAAGACCATCCTCTTGGGTGACTACTGGTGCAAAGGTGTGTCCATCAGTGTTACTCATCCTGGAATTATGGTCCTTTGTTCAGAATCCAAGTCAATTATTTTTGTGAATTTCCCCTTGGGATCGATCTGTCTATCTGTCTATCTATCTATCTATCTATCTATCTATCTATCTAATCTATTTTGCTCCTTACAGAGTGATGTCCCTCGTGGTTGCGTGGTCTGGAGTTGACTGTCTAATCAGATATGGTTGCAGATGCTGCATTCCAAAGGGAGGCCCAGTCAGGCAAACTGAGATTTTTTTGCTGGTGATAAGAGGGTCTGGCAACTGTTTGCTAAGCAGGACTTGGGTTCCAGCCTGATAAAATACATAATGCTAGCCCGTCCTACAGTACATACAAGATATTGGGCCAGTTTCTCAATAACGAATGTTGAGAGTCTCACTTGTGCACTTCTCACTAGTCTCTCACCAAGCTCTTTTGTCCGTTTTTTGAAAGCTTGCAAGAAGGTTGGTGAGAACCAGGAATCTCTCACTGGTGAAACAACACCACGCCTCAGCAAACCTTTCCTTCAACTGGTATGGTTGGCTAAAGTTTTGGTGAAAGCAGCAGTTTAAAATGGAGATCCAATGAGAAACAATGAAAATGAAAGTATAAAATGAAATGGGCATTCAGAATATGAATCTAGGGCAGTGCTTCTCAATTATTTTCTGTTATGCCCCCCCTAGGAAGAAGAAAACATCTTGCGCCCCCCGCGTGACTATAAATAGTATCATTTGTCTATAAAATTGTTATAAGTACACCTCTGCATAACACTGTATCCTTATTAACGTATAAGAGAATAAAAAAAGAAATATGGACCAATTTACAACAAAGAATAGCTTTATTAAATGTAACAGAAAAGATTTAAAGTGCATTCTAAATTCAAAAAAAATTTAAAATAAAAATAAAAAAGCATGTTCCCCCGAGGTCAAGCGTGGGCGCCAGACCGATACGTTGGTATCAGGGAAAACATTAACCAACCAGTGCCATCACTTATTTTTGTAGAATATTGTAGGGCATCACCTGATTAATGCAAATTTATGTAGCTCCTGGCCATTTCCCGACAACATTTATTTCTCAGATGATTTGCACATTAAGGGAAGGAAATCCATCCATTTTCTAAACCCACATGTTTTGAACAGGCCTTATAGACACATCATTTGGAGAATGTGTCTTCTACAGAAGAGAAAGGAACAAGGATAATGTTCTTCACTGACCTCACTATTTATATGTTGTTTCTTGCAGTCAGACATGCTCCAGTCGCCATACCAAACCATAATGCAGCTGGTCAGAACACTCTCAAACATGCCTCTCTGAAATGTGGCGAAGCTGGCTTGCTTGAGTCATCCAGAAAAGTATAGTCTCAGCTTGGCCTTTTTAGTTAAGAAAGTGGTATTGTTAGTCCATGTGAGGTTGTCAATTATGTGCACACTGAGGAAGTTGGCACTCTTTACACTCTTCACAGAGGACCCATTGATGCAGAATGGTAGGTCGTCAGTGTGAGTTTTTTTATGCTGAAGTCAACAATTCATTCTTTAGCCTTATCAAAGTGAAGTGATAGATTGTTGTCTCTGCACCAAATGGCCAGCTGTTCTATCCCCTCTCTATTTGCCGACTGGTGATTCCAGCTTATCAAACCAAGCACAGTTGTTTCATCAGTGTAGCGATGGTTTACCTAAAGTCAAGTGAGGCTGTACAGTCATGAGTTGGCAGAGTGAAGAACTGAGGACTGAGCTCCCAGCCTTGAGGAGCTCCAGTATTCAGGATGATAGAGCTGGAAGTGTGGCAGCCAATCTGAACTGACTGGGGCATCTTCTTCAGGAAATCCAAGGTCCACTTACTAATGGAGGTGTTTGCCCAAACCCACTCAGTTTCACAATCAGCTTCTGGGGAACAGTTGTGTTAAATTCTGAACCAAAGTCCATGAAAGTTCATTTTAAACTTAATTTTACCTTTACGTAGTAGCATCCAACCCACTTAGACCATTTAAAAGGTGTGGGACAGCCTGTCCCTGCTGCACTGGAAACTAAGGCAGTAAATAGCACATCTCCCTCATTGGACTAATTTGATCTTCTTAAACTTAAACTATCATACAGACTGGCACTCAGAGTAAGTCAACATAACTCATTATACTTCTAAATTTGTAAACTTTTAGCAGATCTGATCACAATCATCCATTTTACCTGTAGCTATAAGACTGTTATTAGATGATAGCTCGTGTAATGAAAGGCACTATACCAGCGCTCAACCCGACACAGACCGACACAGGAGGCACACTGGTAAAACAAATAAATGTTTTTATTTTTTTTTTCTTTGCCTTTGGGCAACACCTTTCCCAGTTTCCCACAGGCACAACACAGTCCCACAAGCACAGTACCACACAATACTTCTTCTCTCTCTTTTTTTCCACCACTCCTCTCCAGTAAGCTTTGTCTCCCTCCTCCCGACTCTGGCTCCTGGAGTGGTGGCTGCCGGTTCCTTTTATAGCCCACCCAGAAGTGTTCCAGGTGTTTGACCCATTTCCGGCTGCATTTCCGGGTTTGGCGGAAGAACTACCCACATGGGCTCAGGAACCAGTGAAGCGCCCCCTGGTGGCACCCCTGGATCAAAACAGGGTCGTAGAGAACTCCATCTCCCATGGAGCCCTGTGGGAATCCGAGGCACCACTGCCACCCAGGGAGGCTGCCATCTAGCGTCCTGGGGGAGGTACTGATCAATCCATGCCTGTTCCCCCTGACCATATACTGTACAGAAGAGTCTTTCTGGTAGGGCAAGGGCACTGGCTGTTCGCCACACCCGTTACCACCAGGATAGTGAGGAAATGGAGCCTGGAAACTGGAATGACTTTGAATGACTGCTTCCAAACAAGGGACTGAGAAATGATGTGAAAGCCATTTAGGGTGTACTCACCCTTGCAATTAGTTCCGTGCCTGAGCATGTTTGTCCACTTGTGACCGCTCCCAATGTCTAGCTTGTTTGACTAGCATGATCGCTCTGTGCCGAGCCAGCTGGCCCGCTTGGAAGAGGTGGGCTACAGCACAGTTCGGTAGGATTCTAGAAGAGTGTGATCGCTAAACGTGCCTGAGCATGGATCACAGACATGATGATATCAATGATGCAACGTCATTTCATTCAATACCATTTGAGTTAAAAACAGGTTTTTATTCTCACCGTATAGATTAATGTGAACTAAAGCCTATGAAAGTCTATGTAGTTGGCAAGAGAAGCTGCAAATTCCTCTCTTAACATCATTTGTCTCCATTAAAGTCTTCTTGTACCAGGGTGGTCCAGATCTAATTATGCAGATCCAGATCGTCTGGATGACTTTGATTCCAGTTCGGCGCAAAGACGATTTTTCATGTCATCAGTTTGCACACTTCTTGATGGTCCGGGACTTTTCGGGTGATTTTCTATGTAATAAACTTAATAAGTTATAGCGTAATGAAAATTGCATAATTAGATCTGGGCCACCCTATATGTGCAGCACGACTAACAGCAAAATGTTGTGCTCCACACTCAAATCTGTACGAAGGCTGAATATTATCCCGCCCCACAAGACTCCCAAAAAAAACCATAAAATAAGGAAAATCACTTTGACATGCATGCAGTCACTCCATGTTCGGATCTTGTTTCGTATTTACACAAAGTTGCATGAAAGTAACGAAAACGCGCCCAGGCCCAGAACGTGAAAGTACAGTGTGAGTGCAGGCGAGTGGGGGAGTAAGAAAGGAGAACAATCGTGCTGAGGCATGGTATGGAACAAACGTGCCTAGTGTGAGTATACCTGTAAGAATGATATTGAGGGACTCCGTCACTTCGGTGTTGACACTGTGGTACCCTCCCAGACAGTGTGCCGCGTCCCAAACAAAATGCCCAGGATTACTAAGGAGTTAAAAAGTCTCTCTTTTGCTGGATATCTCTACTGATATGGACTGAGTAATGTGTCATGAACAAAAGGATAGCACATCATTCAATGAAAATGTTAATAATCAACCTACAGAGGGCTGAATTCAAAGGGAAAAAAAGATGCAGCCGGCTAGTCCATTTTGCCGAAATGCCATTGCAGCAACTCCAAATCATACTCAGTAGTTTGTATGGTCCCCATATGCTTGTTTGCATGCTCCTAATGAGATGACGGATGGTGTCCTTGGGTATCTTCTTCCAGATCTGGACCAGGGCATCACTGAGCTCCTGGACAGTCTGAGATGCAACCTGGCGGCTTCGGATGGACCGTAACATAATATCCCAGAGGTGTTCTATTGGATTGGGGTCATGCGAGTGAGAGTGAGGGCCAGTCAGTGGTATCAGTTCCTTCATCTTCTAGGAAATGCCTGCATACTCTGGCCACATGAGGTTGGCATTGTCGTGCACCAGGAGGAATCCAGGACTCACTGCACCAGCATAGGGTCTGACAATGGGTCCAAGGATTTCATCCTGATACCTAATGGCAGTCAAGGTGTCGTTGTCTAGCTTGTAGAGGTCTGTGCATTCCTCCATGAATATGCCTCCCCAGACCGTCACTGACCCACCACCAAACCAGTCATGCTGAATGATGTTACAGGCAGCATAATGTTCTCCACGGCTTCTCCAGACCCTTTCACGTCTGTCACATGTACTCAAGGTGAACCTGCTCTCATCTGTGAAAGGCGCAAAGTGCCAGTGGTGGACCTGCCAATTCTGGTATTCTATGGCAAATGTCAATCAAACTCCACGGTGCCAGGCAGTAAGCACAGGGCCCACTAGAGGACGTCGGGCCCTCAGGCCACCCTCATGAAGTCTGTTTCTTATTGTTTGGTCAGAGGCATTTACATCAGTGGCCTGTTGGAGGTCATTTTGTAGGCTCTGGCAGTGCTCATCCTGTTCCTCTTTGCCCAAAGGAGCAGATACCGGTCCTGCTGATGGGTTAAGGACCTTCTATGGCCCTGTCCAGCTCTCCTAGAGTAACTACCTGTCTCCTGGCATCTGCTCCATGCCATTGAGACTGTGCTGGGAGACACAGCAAACCTTCTGGCAAAGGGATGTACTGATGTACCATCCTGGAGAAGTTGGACTACCTGTGCACCCTCTGTAGGGCCCATGTATCACCTCATGCTGCCAGTAGTGACACTGTCCATAGCCAAATGCAAAACTAGGGAAAAAACAGATGAGGAGGGAAAAATGTCAGTGGCCTCCACCTGTTAAACCATTCCTGTTTTGGGGTGTCGTCTTATTGTTGCCCCTCTAGTGCACCCCTCAATTTCATTAACACCAAAGCAGCTGAAACTGATTAACAACCCACTCTGCTACTTAACTGACCAGATCAATAGCCCAGAAATGTCATTGACTTGATGCTATTCTCTGTTTAAAAACTGGTCCCTTAATTTATTTAAGTAGTATTTGTAGTTAATTATTGAACCTCTGTAGAAAGTCAGGAGTTTTAACATTCATTTTTGTGCATGATTTTTCCTGTTAGTTTATTTCTAAAATTTTACTGTTGAGTTTCATTTCCTAGGATTTCAGCTGTGCTTGCTTCTTTACTGTATATTGTCCTGTGTAGCACAATCCCCCGTACAGAAGGAGCCTCTGTATTTAAGGCATCAGTCAGCTCTTAATGAGACCACAACAGACATTTAAATCATTGTCATTAGAAGGCTTTCTGTGTCACACAGCCAAACAGGAATGGAAAAGTGTACCAAATGTACCGTACATTCCCAATGTTGTGAACTTGAGAGGTTCAAACTGTTGTTTTATGGGGATATGACAACATTCACCTTCCCATAGGAGCTTTCAGTAGGCAGCAACAACTTACTAGATAGTCAGAAAGAAATGCTATTGGTACGAAACCCTCCAAAAATGTAATATCCAAACAATAAAAAACAAAAACATGTGCAAAAGTTTGGTATTCATTTTTCAATATTACCAGTAAGGTTGAGCAGCCGTTCTTAATATCAGGATCCACACGAAGACAAAAGCCTACCCCACTCATCTTGAAAGATGTGACTTCATGTTGTGGACAGCATTTGCTTGTGCTTCTTGGCAGTGAGTCGTCGTGCCGGAGGATGCTACGTTCCTCCTAATTTCACAAGCTGATTTTGAGAGAGTGCTTTTTAATAAGACCAAGGTTAAGATTGTAGTGAGAGTGAGAAGAAACTCGCTGCATACAAATTGGATATAATTCATCCGAAACCATAGCAACCCGGGAATAACTTATAACTTAAACAATGATTCGGGTGTATAAAACACAGCTTTTGCTCCCGAGTTTAAAAAAAGATAAAAGCCTATTACGCCTCACTAGATTTGGTGTTTATTTCGGGGAGATGTGCCCTTGCCTATTAGACACTGCTTGTCTCAAGTAATAAATGCACGAGCTTTGCTTTTTTTTCCCAGAGTCTTTGTTTTACCTCTGACGTCTCTTTGCATCTCTCCTGATTAAATAAAGCGCATGTCAGGTAGAAGTAAGTAATGAATGGCCTTAAGGAGTTTAAATATAGACCTATCAGAATGAATTAAAATATCATCCTGCTCAAGCTAAGGGTGTACTGGAAAGAAGCAACACTTCGGATAAAAAAAAAAAAAAAGAATATGACATGGAAGAAATGTGATCTCATCAGGAAACTTGTGCTTTTTTATTTGTTTTTTATTTGGTGTCAGTTGAGAGAAAGTGAAAATCAGTGCTGTTGAACTGCTGGATTAGTACCATTGTAACTAAATTCTGGGACTGTTGTAAAAGGCAATATTGATTAAAATTCAACAGAAAAATAAAAAATGTCATCAACCGCCTTAAACACGTAGTTTAAAATGATTAATTGATTCCTTTATTTTTCAGAGCCAGCTGTTTTTCACTTTACAGGGTGTGACGGTCCAGGTTAGCTCCACTCTCCCAGGTTGCTTTTGGGGACCTTCCATCCCGGTACCATCAATAGTCTTAGGCCAAAATGAGCTGAACAAACGATGACACACACACCCTGCAAGGCAAACAAAAGTGCAAAGAGTGCAGTGCTTGACCCTTTAAAGGCAATAAATAAGTAATCTATAAAATCAGTGAAACGTGGGAGGTTTACAAATCCATCAAATAACTTGCGACGAGACAAGACTTTTTCCCGGGGATGAGATGTGATCTTTTGAAGAGATCACTTCCCGCAAAATGGACAAGTCACGTCATACTTACAACCGTGATACACACGCAGAGCAGGTTAGTAGGAAATGGAAGTAGGAAAATTCAAAAGTCTCAAAAAATGAGAGTAAAGATCGCATTAGCGCAAACAAACTGAAAATATTACTCTGGGAAATAACAGAACAGCAAAAAGAGATAGAATATTCAGGTGCTGTGCAGGCTTTTAAATGATCGAAGCTCCGCACGAGATGCAGATCACACGGCACGGAAGCAGCAGCAGCAGCAAGCCAACAGCTTCTCGAGCAAAGAAGAGGTGAAAAAAACACCTGTTACTTGTGTCCCAATGTATCACCGTTCAAGAGGGGTTTTGGAGGAGTGACCACATCTCCTTGGGATGTGCTCAACCCCCCACTTCACAATGGCGCCTACCGCTGGGTTTGGGTGGCAGGGGTAGGCAAGTGAATTGCAGATCACGCATGAGGGCAGCAGTAGCACGCCAGCAGCTGCTTGAGCAAAGAGGAGTTAAAAAAAATGTGTTTGTTTCTCATTGTATCACCATTTAAAAGGGGTTTCAGAGAAGCGGCCGCTGGCAGACGGGGAAAAGGGATGACGAGCAAAGCGAGCAGGAGGCGAAGCCCCCTAGTAAACCATAAGAACAAGGTTAAAATCCAAGGCAGTTATTTAAAACTCACAAAGCCCCAATGCTTCCATCTAAAATTGACGTGTCCTCTGCTTATTCTACCTGGGCTCTTTCTGCCACAGGAGACGTCCTCCCGACAGGTGCAGTCATCCAATACTTGGCCCTTGGCATCCATGGGGTGCCACGCATGTCTCCTATCACCTGCCCTTTGGTGTCCATGTGAGACACCGCATATCAGGTTGCTCCAACTCCCTGGCAATCGCTCTGTAGGAGCTCCCCTTCTTCGGCTCCAGGCTCCTCTCCTCGAGTCTCATTCTTGACGTCCTGCCTGTGATGGTCCAGGTTGGCTCCATGCTCCAAGTCACATTCAGTAGCCTCTTCAACCCAAACTGTCAGTAGTCATAATCAAGATGAGCCGGGCAAATGAGGACACACACATGCAGCAAGGTGTAGGTGCAAAAAGTGATTAGTACTTTTATTAAAAACAATCCAAAATAAATTGTTCAATAGTGCAGTTTAAAATCTTCTTAAATAAATAAATAATCTAGAAACTGGGGTAAATCCCAAGAGATTCAGGTTAAACTCTTTAAAATGGATGTGCCCTGGAGCCAGCTTCTGAAAACCCTGAGGAGACATCCCACCGACTGGCACTCCCACCCATCAATCCAGGCTCGGGTACCTGCTGGCTGCAGGCACCAAGCAAAACTCCCAATCTGAACCTCATTTCGCTCCCTTTGTCTCCTGCTAACTTTTCCTGGACTGACATGGAAGGCTGCTGAGAGAAATCAGGTTACTCCAGCTACTATAATGTTCAGCCCAATCGACCCTCTTCAGCCCCCTAGGGTTTCTTCCTTCTGGCTGTCTGCCTCCAAACTCTTGCACTTCCTTGTACTGGACCTGCCACCTTCGTCATTACTCTGTATTGTCTCAACCTCCTTCTTTCTGTTGCTCTCTCCCCGTCTTTCATTTTCTCTCTGTTTCTGAATCCGGACTCATTTCTGAACTCCCCCTCTGTTCCGTGCAGGCTCCTTTTATCATACCCTGACTGACTGGCATGAGTGTGACACAGAGCCACCTCCGAGGCGTGAATGAGACACCTGACTGGCACTCGCTTCTGCACGTATTTGCACGATCAGCCAGGCACCCCAACCAACCCTAGAGTTGCATACACCCGCTCTCGAGCCTACACATTCTCAGGTACGATTATTTATTTAAAAACTGCCTAACGCCACGGACCACTTATCACACTGCCTCCATTGTCAACAGCATCGGCTTCCCTCGACCCTGCCACTCAATTTTTCTGCCATTAACCTCTAATCATTCCCTTCTTCTCCTCGCGTTCTCTCTGTTTCTTTCTGTTCCTTTTGTTCTGTCCTATTCTTTTTCTATCAGCTGTGCAGGCTCTTTATTTCTTAAGCTGGGTGCAGGTGTGATAGTCCGTCCACTCCGAGGTATGAATGTGGCACTCGACTGATCCGCTCGCTTTTGCATGAATGCGTAATAAGTGCAGCACTGCAATCAACCCCAGAGCAGCGCCATCACCCACCCCAAGCCTGCACTTTACCGGGTCCTGATTATTTAAAATCCACTTATTACACAGGGTCATGGAGAGGTAGGAACCAACCCTGGATGAGATGTTAGACCGTGAGAACACCCCCATGCACATACATGGGAGAGCTGGGTGACAAACACCATACAGATTTGGAATCTCATTGGGTCCCTAAAGTTATGAGTGTGACAAATGTAGAGGGCGTACCGGACACAGACAGTCGCAGGAGGCACACTGATAAAACACAAATATTTTATTTTCTTTTTCTTCACCTGTGGGAAACGTCTTCCCCGGTAATGATAGAACAGACGCAGGCAAGCTGCACCGGACTACTTCGATTAAATGGTCTCTCTTGATCCCTGAGGCACACAATATGTAATATTCTGCATTTTTGAATTGTAATTGCCAAAATATATGAAGAATGATCTTCCTTTGGTGTATAAAATTGAATCCATTACAAATCTGACACTGACATACAGAAAATCTGATTATTAGTTTGACTAATAATAATGTTTGCTCCAAGATGCCTCCTGATTGAATAATTATGGTTAGTTAGCATCTCTTTTTGGCTCCTATTAGACTGTAAAGACATGGTGGACCCTGCTAAGCCCTGTCGCCATGCTTTTGTTGGCTGCTCGTTCAGGGGCTTTTGTACCTTACTTACAAAGCACCGTGTTTGCTGTTGCTGGACTACTGAAGCCTTTGGCTCTTGGAGTTGTTGTTCAAGACTAAAAGGTGTTGCAGGATGTAAAGAAACAATTCCTCTGCCGTGAGTCCTTGAATGGGCAGTGCACAAAGACTGGGCCCGTTGTCACCACTAGCCTGAATGGTTTCTCCAAGGTCCAATATGCATCACAGTCCCTGATATCTCTGACTACAGAATATCTGATGTCCAGGATGTGAGGAAGTCACCATGTGATAGCAGTGACAACAGGAAAGCATTCTCTTACCTGCATGGTCATTGGAGCAATCTCTGTAGTTACTGTGGGAAGGCAAGCAAAATGACATGTTGTATTGGCTAACTAAAAAAGATTACAATATGCAAGCTAATAGCTTTCATATTGAAATCTTTTTAGTTAGCCAATAAAAGGTGTCATTTTGCTTGACTTCTCACTATAGCACAACCCACCAATGTCTGCTCTGATTGATATCTGAGAAATCTGGAGGCCACATCAAGACCCTGAACGCTTTCTCATGTTCCTCAAACTTTTCCTGAATGGTTTTTCCTGTGTGCAAGGGCTTATTATCCTGCTTAAGTGAGGCCACTGCCATCAGGTAATACCGTTGCCATGGAGAGCTGCAACAGTCTTTAGGTAGGTGGTATGTGTTAAAGTGACATGTACATGAATGCCAAGGCCCAAGATTTCTCAGCAGAACATTGCCCAGTGCATCACTGTGGCCTTGCCTTTTTCCCATAGTGTATTCTGCTACCGTTCACATGATAAAACAAAAACAAGATTTATTAAACCACACCACCTTCTTTCTTTGCTCCATGGTCAAGATCTGATATTCACATCTTCATTCGGTGGTGGACAGAGGTCAGCATGGGCACTCTGTCCTGCCTACAGCTACGCTGTCCCATATGCACTCTCTGTTCTGACACCTTTCTCTCAGTATGTTTTTTTAGAAATTTATGCTACAGTGGTTCTTCTGTATGACTGGACTAGACTTGCTAGCCTTCGCACCACATGAGCATCAATAAGTCTTGGGCACCCACGACCCTGCTGCCCAGCCACTGGTTGTCATTCCTTGGACCACGTTTAGTAGTTACTAACCACTGCATACCAGGAACATGCTGACCTAGTCGTCTAGCCATCACCATCTGGCTCTTGACAAAGTTGCAGAGATTCTTACACTTGCCCATTTTCTTCAGGCTTGCCTCGAAAGCTTGTATATTGTAATCTTTATAGTTAACCAATAAAAGGTGTCATTTTGTTTGACCTCTCACTACATTCATAATGGCTAACACGGTACAACACCCTAGTACTGTAGTTATCGCTTATACTGTAAGACAATAGTCACTCAGTTCATTTCCACTCTGAGTGCTTCTGCTGATGTATTAGCTATGTCCAAAATAAGAGGTCAAGCTTTCTGAAATTCCAGAAGGAAAAAATATGACGTTCAAGTGTAGGTGAAAAGCACTGTTCATATGTCGCAGGACTCAAAAAGAAATCGAGCAGAAAGCTGCTGTAAATCTGGCAAAGCTGAGAGACCCCAGCATGATGTGGATGATTTTGATTGGTGTGTGTATTCACCCTGGTTGTGTACCAATTGCTACTGTCTCTGTCATGGCTCTTATTATGATTCTCCCACAGTCCAAAGCCATGCAGGTTAGGTGCATTGGCGATCCTAAATTGTGTGTGCTTGGTGGGTGTGTGTGCGTGCCCTGCGGTGGGCTGGCGCCCTGCCCGGGGTTTGTTTCCTGCCTTGCGCCCTGTGTTGGCTGGGATTGGCTCCAGCAGACCCCCGTGACCCTGTAGGTAGGATATAGCGGGTTGGATAATGGATGGATGGATGGTAGAATAAGGAAAGGCCATGCAGCTCTCAATCTGGAGGTGCCTTTTTATGATTTTCTTGAAGATGACCTTGTAGTGGTTGGCTAGTTTGAATCTCCATCACCTTCCCAGCAAGTATGTGTATAATTAAAACTAGGGGGCTTCGCTCGCCTGCCCCGTGTTTGGTTTACCGGATATACAATACAATACAATACAATTTATTTTTGTATAGCCCAAAATCACACAAGAAATGCCGCAATGGGCTTTAACAGGCCCTGCCTCTCGACAGCCCCCCAGCCTTGACTCTCTAAGAAGACCTCTCGAAGAAAAACCCTTGTAGGGAAAAAAATCGATGAAACCTTGGGAAAGGCAGTTCAAAGAGAGACCCTTTCCAGGTAGGTTGGGTGTGCAGTGGGTGTCAAAAATAAGGGGATCAATACAATACAGTACAATACACAGAACAGAATAAATCCTCAATACAGTATAAAAATAAAAATTCTAGAAGTACGGAGTAGAATTTCACATCAGATGATATCACATAATATGATTTGGATTGGTTTTAAGTCCTGGAGACCTCATTCATTAAGCTGCCTCCGCCATTTTGTCATTCCACATCGGAAATAGCACTAATCCAATGAAAGGACCCCTCTTTCCCACTATTCCTGCGATCCTCCATCAGGGATGACTCTACCTTAGGCAGGCAATATACAATTTAAAGAGATTGTTATTTTCTTGGGAATTGTTACATATGCATTATTTTCACTTTTACTTTAAAAATTTTGGTAAAAACAATACTTGTCCTTTATTTCCGGCCCCGTGCGTGGTTACAGCTCTTTCTCACCAGACATATAATGCTGCTCGTGTTGTGAAGGGGGGTGTGGGGCTTGAACGCACGCTAAGGATATGCCTTTGGATCATCTGCTGGCTTTTTGCTTTTTCTGCTTGTCACATGTCGTTGTTTTAAGAGCTAGGAGCACATGATGCTTGTCTGCCAAATGCAATCTAACTACTGCTAGGTTGGATATCTGTGGACTTGTTTTAAATGATGGCTCACTGCCTGGTCTCGCGTGACGTTGTAAAAACAATATTTGTCCTTTAGTTCCGGTGCGGTTAAATTCTTTCTTGCAGGACATATAACGCTGCTCACGTTGTCGGTGTCTGCTGTCACGCTGCCCTTCGATCTTTTTAAAGCCTGTCCTATTTCCTACTTTGTGTCTCTGCTGCTCGCGTTGTCATCCCTTCTCTGTCATCATAAATATACACCCGACCAAATAGTGTTTTCTTTGAAATTAAATTTCTCGTTGCTTTAACTGTTGCGGGTCCACAGATTCTCATAGCGTAAGTTCCATTATTGTGTAATTCCACGTTTTGTGCATTGAATGTTGCGAATGCGAAAAGACTTTTTCTGCTCTTTTCCTTTTATTTCTGACCTCGCTTTGTTACTTGCTATTTTTTCAATTACACCTGGTCCTGATGATTTCCTTTTTTTTCGCTAATGCGATCTTTATTTGTCGACGTTTCATTTATAATGTATTACCCTTTATATGCTTTATATGCACTGAGATACCTGTACCTGTGTGTGCTGCTTCCCTTTACACTACTGATTTTTTTTTTTGCCCATTCTCTTTCATCTTGCGGTTCTTTCATTTGTCTTTCGTGATCTTAACTTGTAGATCACATATCGTCTTCTAGTCATTCATTCCACAGGATTTTTTTTTATAATAGTGAGACGTTATATGTAAGGCAACATTGCAAAAAAATGTTTTGGGGATTATTTGTTTAATTAATAAATAATTTTACCTAAAAGAAAAAGACATGGTGGACCCTGTGCCAATGAAGCGGTATATCAAATTTTGCCTAGTGTTGCTAGTGCTGGTGTAATTTAACTTATCTGGGCTGAGTGAGCTACTGTACTCCATTTTCTTCACAAAGAAGGCCTTATTTTAATATTTTCTCATTATTTTATACCATACAAACATGGTACTGTTTGTGGCATCTGATGTCTAAGAAAATAATCATCATTTGATGACGTTCTGGATAAAACAGAATCATTGCCTGGCTATTCTACAGAGGATAACTGCTGGCCGGCCAAAATATGGCATATTTGAGCTTGCTACTGAAAGTACTGTAAAAATAATAGATAAAGAAAAACGGTCACACCTTTACTGTCAGCAGTCAAGGCAGGCTGGCAATGCCATGCATTTTGAAGAGAAAATGAAGTCTCTCAATGCAAAATATATGTGATTGCCACATTTGTACATTCGTTACGCACTCTGATACTGGACATCACCAAACACATCCTCTGAGAACTGTGCTAATGTGAGGAGCGGTGGGAAAAATGAGAGCAGTCAAACGCTGCATTACAGATGTTGTACTGCCTTCCTCTTTGTGTTACTGATTTTTTTTTTTAAAGTAACAAACTATAAATTGCATTTCATGTTCTAGCAAACTTTGATTAACTGAAATTCTGGTTAAGAGTTCTAAAAATTTGATAGTAGAAAGGTAACATGCTGTCATTTTGAGGTGTTCATGTCAGATAAAAGGTTGCAGTGAATGTTGGCACATGTTCAGCAATTCACATTATAATTAAATCTTTAATACCCTTTACAAGCTGCAGTACAAGACTGTGTAGATGAATAATGTAGTCACCGTGCCACTAATGAGCATGGAGTCTGGCTTATAAAAAGAAGTGGCATTTATATTCGTCAGCAGACTGGACTATTTCCTGGCATAAGCAGGCTAGGAGACCACTAGGAGCAATGTGGCGAGTAGAGAAGCCCACAACTAGGTTGCTTTAGTGATATATACTGTTTATATAGTGCAATGCTGCTGGTGGGGTGGAGTGGTAAGGCACTGAAAAGGCAAGAAAGATAACCTCACACACAGTAATACTCACTCATCATTCAGAAGGTGCCATTGTTAACACAACACATCTTGACAAGGCAGGTAAAATGTAGGATTTAAATCAGCCCAATACCTGACGCAGACTAGAGGTGAAAGCGATTACACAAGATTTCTCTGTGTTTTACTACCCACTACAACAACAACAACAACAACAACAACAGACATTTATTTTTTGTATAGCCCAAAATCACACTAGGAATGCCACAATGGGCTTTAACGGGCCCTATTTTTTGACAACCCCACCGCCTTGACTCCCTAAGAAGACAAAAAAAAAATCCCTCTGTAGGGAACGGCAATAATAAAATTTAATCAAATGGTATTGGATACCAAATTCAGACTACATCACATGAAGGATTATGGGTAATGAGTCAGGTATGGGCCTTGACTCCTCCCATCACTTTTTACTTCCTCCTAACTGCTGCTCATAATATGAAGCTCTCTTGTGATAAGATGTTGCGGTACTTCAAAACACTAAAAGTCAATGAGGAAGGCAGTTTAACAGTAATGGATTTTGCACAAAGGTGTAAAACTGAATGCTGAAGTACAGATTAAAGGCTGTGGGTCTTTTTTTTTCTTACCCTTCCTAATGTGTGACAGCTACATAGTTATTGTTACAAAGATGTTGGTGTAATGAGCAATATTTTTCAAGCTATTGCTTTTATCTTTTAGAGGCAGAGGCACAAGTGAAATAAACAGACAATCTCTACCTCAGAAGTAGAAGAAATCAAAAAGTAAACTAGCTATTATTGTTCAACAGATCACAAGCAGTGGGCCATTGCTCACTGGTACTCTATTCTGGCACTTCTGAATTTTGCTCTTTGGAGTAGCAGATGGTTTTCCTGACTACTGGCAGCAGTGTTGTGCATGAACTAGTTCAAGGGAGTCCGTTCATTGAACCAGCTCATTTTTCTAAGAACGATAAACTTAACCAAACGTATTTGAATGTGAAGAACCTGAATGTGAGCTAGTTCAGTTTTATGTGACATTTAAGATCTGTTTTAGGTCCAGATTAAACATTTTGCCTTACCCTGTAATATAGGGGTGGAGCCGAATCCGAATACGGTATTTAGATAAGCACAAATAGTGGATTTTTACGAATATTTATTACGTATGAATTTTTTGCCATTTATTTGTATTCGGAAAACATAATGTAAAATTAAATAGGCACTATCTGTGTCTGCCTGCTTGTGCTTAAGGTGCACCCCCACTGACATGAGCAAGCAGTGAAGCTCCGCTTTCGCTTTTATGAAAACGTACTTTGCAAGGCCACTTTAGGTTTTTCCCTGTTAGTTCACCTACACGCTGGTTCCACAATCACCATTTGTGTCACACAGTTGGAAACAGAGCGGTGTAGCATATGGCCAAAGCCCTTGCCTGGCTGGGACACCTCCATGATGGGAGAACTGGGGGAGCAAGCGTGGCCAGAGCATTACCTCCCCCGGGACGCTAGATGGTAACCCCCTGGGGTACAGTGTTGCCTTGGACTCCGGAATGGCGTCATGGGAGTTGGAGTGTGGTGCAGCCCTGTTGGGATCCACAGGCAATGCCAGGAGGTGCTGCTGAGCTTTTATGGGCAGTTCATCCGCCACACCCGGATGTGCTGCCAGAAAAGAGTAATCAGGCACCTTGAGCACTTCCGGGTGCCTTATAAAAGGAGCCAGAGTAGGGAGGAGGAGCGACAAAGCTTGACTGGAGTAGTGGATGAGAAGAAAAAGAGAGGAAGAGACTTGTGGTATTGTGCTGTGATTGTGTTTGTGTTATACTTGTGGAGAACGGGGAAGGCGTTTCTTACAGGGGAAAAAGAAAAAATAAACCTTGTGTGCCTTGAACTTGTGTCACATGCTTGTCTGCATCGGGTTCAGCTGGCGGTGCCAGCCTGGTGGGCCACAGCTCTAATTTATATGTATACTTGTATCTATTTATTGCATATACTTGTGTATAAGTCGGGTCTTGAAACCCGAAAAATCGATCATAAAATCAGACCCCAACTTACTGTATATGGCCATTAAAATATGACACTTAATTTTTTATTTTTTTACATTTTCTTGCTTACTCCAATCTCGCACCAGTTTCTCAGACACATCAAATTTTGTTGCGCCAGCGCAGTTACCAATTTCTTTTGCCACTTCAATGACTTTTAAATTAAAACCAGCTTCATATTTTCTTCCGATTGAGCGCTCCATCGTAGATAAGGGATGCTCTTATGATAAAGGTGTATGAGGGTGTGAGATACAAAAAAACACAAATCAGTGCAAACATTACTTCGAGTTGTTTGGGTATTACCGTGTGGTCACGTAGGCACAATACATAGAAAAAAAAGGCAGTGTGCTCCGTGGTTACTCTCTCAGGTACGGAGGCGTATTAGGGCCACGGAGAAGAAAAAAAATACGGACACAGTGAAGAAAAAAAAGTATATGTTCGAGAATAAAGTCGAGGAGAGGAAGAGAGGAAGTCAGTTTAAGAAGCATGTACCGAGTAACATGGGTCAGGGAACACTTAATACAAAGCATCTAACGTGCTACATTACTTATGACGGGGTTTGAGAAAATCTAGTAAATTAAACATTGATTTTAAAATGATGTTTACGACATTCTACTTTAATGACAAAATAAACTACAACAATAAAGTCAACATGTCGACTTTAATCTCAACATACACTTTTTTTTTTCTTCACAGTGTCCATATTTTTTTTTTCCTTCTCCGTGGCCCTAATACTCATGTGCGCGTTAGCATATCATAATCTCTTGTACCGATAGTGTGAGGTTTCCGCATTCGGCTCATACGACCGATATTATAAAATACCGGAAATTATACAGTAAAATCAAGCCCTGATTTATCCACATGAGTATATACGTAATTTCTTTTTTGATTGGGAGGATATTAACATATATGGTTATGCGTGTTTGTTGGTTTGTTGCTGGGTATAATGCAGTAAAGTGTATTTAAATAAAAAAGTCTTCATAATTATTGTATTTTTTTCAAGAACACTATAATAACCTATATAAGGCATGCAAAATTGAAAAACATAAATTCATGGGTCATTTATTCTCACTTCTAAAAAAAATACAAAATGAACTGAACATGAACTAGTTCAAAATTGAAATGGTGAACAATGAATGTGAATTCACTCATTTTACTCTGTGTGAACTGAACTTTGAGCGAGTTCTTTTGAGGAGTGAACTTGCATTACACTGACTGGCAGTGTCTAAAGTCATCCAGTGCTCAACATTTTTCAGTCCCAACTAAGCATTTCCACTTTTTGCTCTTTGCTGTATGATCATTTTGTCTTTCAGTCCTCCACTCCACCACTTCTCACAACCTGTCAGCACGTTAAAGTCACACTTGTTAACTGACAACTATCTCCTGGGAATTGGAGCAAGCAGAGAAACCTGGAGTGTCTTTCCACTTAAACCACTTATCATAACTGAAATGGCTTGGAAGAAGAGTGGCAAAGGCAGAAGGCCAAATAATACCAGGATGAGGAGATGAAATCAAAACAATAATTTGTCAAAATAACTGTCAAAAAGTGCAGAGAAAACCAAACAACCAACCCAATATGCTAATGAAGAATGAAAGTCAAAGGAAACAGGCAAAGTCCTACCTCCCAAAAACAGTTTTGTTCTGATTCTGTAATGAAAAACAGAGCTGAACAGCCTCGACCCACAGGAATGAAAATCAAAATAGACATTTCTTTAATATCTTTTTGGTTTCTCCTAGATAACTATGAGCTCAGATTTTCCAAGCAATGTCTTGATATTTTCTAGTCTGAAAGTATTTGCATTGAGTGCTCAGTAATATATAGTGAGATATCGGACAGTTGTTTGTGGTAAGGAAACACTTTCTATGATTACAAAATTGTAGTCCTTGCTTCGGAGTTATACTATTAGTTGGTCTAATTTACATTGTTTTGCTCCAATTAGATCACACTCACTCTAGAAGAAAAGGCAGTCAGAGATTGTGGGTTCAAAACTCACTACTGATGCTGTGTGATCACACAAATTCAATTCATCTGCCTGTGCTACCACTGGAAAAATAAAGAAATGGAACCGATCGTATCTCTAATGTTATAATTCACATGGGAGTAAGGCATCAGTCCAATAATAAGTAAGAAATACAAAGTTTTGAAAGATATTAAAATAAGACTAGAAAGAGATCTTACAAAAACTAACATGCTTTCCAAACCAGATTCTCAATTTTGACTCCTTTTACTTCAGTTGTCTCCTTTTTGTCTCCTAAGGAAATTTAAGAAAAACATCTGAGAAGAAGTTGATTCCTAAATGAAACAAACATGAGAATCTCTTTTTGCCATCAAAGATCCACCTTTGAGCAGTAAAATTTTCTTATGGGAAAATAACACAGAAGCCAGGCCAGATAAGGTGGGTCAGTGATGGTCTGAGGAGGCACATCCATGGAGGGATGCACAGACCTCTACAGGCTAGACAATGGCACCTTGACTGCCATTAGGTATCGGGATGAAATCCTTGGACCCATTGTCACACCCTATGCTGGGTTCCTCCTGGTGCACGGCAACATCCAGCCTCATGTGGGGAGAGTATGCAGCCAGTTCCTGGAGGATGAAGGAATTGATACCATTGACTGGCCCCCACACTCACCTGACCCCAATCCAATCAAACTCCTCTGGGACATTATGTATCAGTCCATCCGACAACGCCAGGTTGCACCTCAGACCGTCCGGGAGCTCAATAATGTCCTGGTCCAGATCTGGGAGGAGATCCCCCAGGACACCATCCGTCATCTCATTAGGAGCAGGGACCCGATGTTGTCGGGCATGCAAACAGGCACATGGGGGCCATACAAACTACTGAGGATAATTTGGAGTTGCTGCAATGAAATTTCTGCAAAATGGACTAGTCTGCAGCATCATTTTTTCACTTTGATTTTCGGGGTGTCTTTGAATTCAGCCCTCTGTAGGTTGATAATTTTCATTTCCATTAAACGATGTGGCATCCTTTCATTCCTAACACATTACCCAGTCTATATCAATAGAGATATCCAGCAGGATTTTTCCCCCATTGAGATCTGATGTGTTTTCAAAGTTTTCCTTTAATTTTTTTGAGCAGTTTGTATTCATTCTACACACAAACATCAGGGGCTAATTTAGCATTATCAATCCACCAACCTGGCCGTCTTTGGAAATCAGAGCAGCCGGGGAACCCCATGTGGAAAACATACTGACCCCACACAGAGAGCCCCTTGGGCTTAAACCCCATTCTAGTAGTAATTAAGGCTTGCATCCCCAAAGCCACTTTGTTTTTCTCTTGGAATGTACAATGCAGTTATCATGACAGTACACACAGGAACAGAGAAATTTCTAGAATACTAATGATGTACCTTTGAACTGGAGTGATGAAGCCCAGCTAAATAATTGTGCAGGAGCAAGTCAGACATGTGAACTAAAAAGAACAACAAAGGAAAGATTGAGACGGCAACAGTTCTGATTTCTTAATTAAAACAATGGAAATGTAATCAGTTTAAATTACAGAATACGGAAGATGGCAATTGACAATTCAAAGAAAATTTAAAACATGTTATTATGCTTTCTCACAATTAAAAGTAAAACAAATGCACATCTTAATACCTAAGTAACTGATAGAAGTAAAGACTAAACAGCATGAATATCTTACATTTTTACAACAGTATTTTTCTATGATAAGAAGTCATTTTATAGTAATAAACATTTAATTGTTTATATTAATTAATTATATAGCATTCTTCAGTATATGCTTTGCTCTGTGAAACATAAATAAGATAAAAAAGGATGCAAGCAGCACTCAAAGCATGATGCCACTGACTTACTGTCTGTGCTGTTCTGCAACTGCCGTAGGCCACTGCTAAGATCATCCTTTCCAACTATTAAACATCGTTGCAATTTTTTTTCACAAATGAACTTTTTGGCGAGACTGGATTTTTCTGGTCTTGAAGCCATGAGTTTGATCCATTAGTGGGAAACATTTTTTCTTAGGTGATATGCAATTAGCCAAGAATTCCTTGTCAGTCACTTAATCAGACACATGTAATTGTATTCATCTACATATATATTTTTGTATGCAAAAGAAAAATTTGTTGACAATAATTAAAGCATGAAGGTAAGACTCAAATGTTAATTTTTATGTTTCAGGCAGGGTCTTTTACCTGCCTCAAGTATGTTTTTAGTTTATTTAATCTTTGTGCTGCTTTTCCAATATTATTTCTAATAATATTAATTCGTTTTTTTCCCGTCTGTATTGTATTTGTTTTATATGGTGTTCTTCTTCTTCTTTCAGCAGCTCCCGTTAAAGGTCACCACAGTGAATCATCTTCTTCCATGTCTTTTTGACCTCTCTATCTTGCTCTGTTACACTCATCACCTGCATATCCTCTCTCACCACATCCATAAACCTCCTCTTAGGCCTTCCTCTTTTCCTCTTTCTTGGCAGCTCTATTCTTAGCATCCTTCTCCCAATATACCCAGCATCTCTCTTCTGCACATGTCCAAACCAAAGCAATCTCACCTCTCTGACTTTGTCTCCCAACCATCCAACTTGAGCTGACCCTCTAATGTACTCATTTCTAATCCTGTCAAACCTCGTCACACTCAATGCAAATCTTAGCATCTTTAACTCTGCTACCTCCAGCTCTGTTTCCTGCTTTCTGGTCAGTGTCACCATCTCCAACCCATTTAACATAGCTGGTCTCACTACCATCCTGTAGACCTTCCCTTTCACTCTTGCTGATATCCGTCTGTCACAAATCACTCCTGACACTCTTCTCCACCCATTCCACCCTGCCAGCACTCTCTTCTTCACCTCTCTTCCACAATCCCCATTACTCTGTATTGTTGATCCCAAGTATTTAAACTCATCCACCTTTGCCAACTCTACTCCTTGCATCCTCACCACTCCACTGACCTCCCTCTCATTTACACACATGTATTCTGTCTTGTTCCTACTGACCTTCACTCTTCTCCTCTCTAGAGCATATCTCCACCTCTCCAGGGTCTCCTCATCAGCAAACATCATAGTCCACGGGGACTTCTGTCTAATCTTGTCTGTCAACCTGTCCATCACCATTGCAAATAATAAAGGGCTCAGAGCTGATCCCTGATGTAATCCCACCTCCAACTTGAATGCATCTGTCAGTCCTACCACAGGCATCACCACTGTCACACTTCCCTCATACATATCCTGTACAACTCTTACATACTTCTCTGCCACTCCCGACTTCCTCATACAATACTACAGCTCCTCTCGAGGCACCCTGTCATAAGCTTTCTCCAGGTCCACAAATATGCAATGCAACTCCTTCTGGCCTTCTCTAAACTTCTCCATCAACACCCTCAGAGCAAACATCACATCTGTGGTGCTCTTTCTTGGCATGAAACCATACTGCTGCTCACTAATTATCACCTCACTTCTTAACCTAGCTTTCACTATTCTTTCCCATAACTTCATGTTGTGGCTCATCAATTTTATCCCCCTGTAGTTACTACAGTCCTGCACATCCCACTTATTCTTAAATATTGGTACCAGTTCACTTCTTCTCTACTCCTCAGGCATCCTCTCACTTTCCAAGATTCCATTAAACAATCTGGTTAAAAACTCCACTGCCATCTCTCCTAAACACCTCCATGCTTCCACAGGTATGTCATCTGGACCAACGGCTTTTCCATTCTTCATCCTCTTCATAGCTGTCCTTACTTCCTCCTTGCTAATCCGTTGCACTTCCTGATTCACTATCTCCACATCATCCAACCTCTTCTCTCTCTCGTTCTCTTCATTCATCAGCCTCTCAAAGTACTCTTTCCATCTGCTCAACACACTCTCCTCGCTTGTGAGTATGTTTCCATCTTTATCCTTTATTACCCTAACCTGCTGCACATCTTTCCCAGCTCGGTCCCTCTGTCTAGCCAATGGTACAGGTCCTTTTTCCCTTCTTAGTGTCCAACCTCTATTACAACTCATCATACGCTTTTTCTTTAGCCCTCGCCACCACTCTCTTCACCTTGGGACTTATCACCTTGTACTCTTGTCTACTTTCTGCATCTCTCTGACTATCCCACTTCTTCTTTGCCATCCTCTTCCTCTGTATACTCTCCTGTATTTCCTCATTCCACCACCAGGTTTCCTTTTCCTCCTTCCTCTGTCCAGATTTCACGTCAATCACCCTTCTTGCTGTCACTCTTACTACATCTGCTGTAGTTTCCCAGCTGTCTGGTAACTCTTCATTGCCACCCAGTGCCTGTCTCACCTTCTCCCTAAACTCAACCTTGCAGTCTTCCTTTTTCAACTTCCACCATTTGATCCTTGGCTCTGCCCTCACTCTCTTCCTCTTCTTGATCTCCAACATCATCCTACAGACCACCATCCTATGCTGCTTAACTACACTTTCCCCTGCCACCACTTTGCAGTCTTCAATCTCCTTCAGATTGACTCTTCTGCATAGGATGTAATCTACCTGTGTGCATCTTCCTCCACTCTTGTACGTAACCCTATGTTCCTCCCTCTTCTTAATATGTATTCACCACAGCCATGTCCATCCTTTTGGCAAAATTCACTTTCCTCTGACTTTCTTCATTCCTCTCCTTGACACCATACCTACCCACCACCTCCTCATCGCCTCTGTTCCCTTCACCAACATGTCCATTGAAATCCGCTCCAATCACCACTTTCTGTCCTTTAGGTACACTGTTCATAACTTCATCCAACTCACTCCAAAAATCTTCTTTCTCATCCATTGCACATGGACCCTGCAGGGCATATGCACTAACAACATTCATCATCACACCTCCAATTTCAAGTTTCATAATCATTACTCTGTCTGACACTGTTTTCATCTCCAAAACACTTGACATACTGTTCCTTCAGAATAACCCCTACTCCATTTCTCCTCCTATTCACACCATGATAGAACAATTTGAATCCACCTCCAATCCACCTGGCCTTATTCCCCTTTCATTTAGTCTCTTGCATGCACAATATATCAACCTTCCTTCTCTCCATCATGTCTGCTAACTCTCTCCCCTTACCAGTCATACTGCCAACATTCAAAGTTCCTACCCTCAGTTCCACTCTCTTTACCTTCCTCCTCTCCTCCTGCCTCCGGACACGTCTCCCCCCTCTTCTTCTCCTTCTTCTTCGGCCAACAATAACCCAGTTTCTGCCAGCACCCTGTTGGCTAACAGCACTGGTGGCAGTCGTTGTTAACCTGGGGCTCAACCAATCCGGAATGGAAATTTGCATTGTTGTCCGCATATTGATTTGGCAAAATTTTACACCGGATGTCCTTCCTGACGTAACCCTCCCCATTTATCCGGGCTTGAGGCCAGCATGAAGAAACACACTGGTTTGTGCACCCCCTGTGACGGGGTTTTCTTCATTATGTGTTATGTATTGTGAAGAAAGAATTAGAGACAGCACACTCATAAAGATTTGGGGTGGAAGCCCCGTATAGTAGAAGGTCCAGTGCAAGCTTTCCAGACTGATGCATTCAATAAAGGAATCAAACAGAGGACAACATTTCAGGTGGTGAATGGATTTTTATAGTGAACTAACAGGAAATTGGATACAGAGGGAATGCTGGGAAAACAGAAGGGCAGAAATGATGTAGAAACTTGAAGCCGGAAATGCAGTCATCAGGTGAGTTTGAAAGTAATGCCTTTGTTATTCTGCATGTGAGATCGTTTGCCAGTCTTCAAAACGGTGCATTTATTCTTCTGTTTTTCTGTTGAATAAGAGAGAGAGATATTATTGCCTTGTACAAAACCCTCTTTCTTCGTGTTATCACGCTTTGTTGAGCCAGTCAGCTGCTCCCTAAGCGCGCATGTGTGACAGTATTAATAACTATCCACGCTGCCTGTCAACGACAGGTAATAGAATCATTTAAAAATATTTGCTATCTCTTTGCCTGCGTTTTACCTTCAACACCTTTCTTCAGTATCCATGTGTTCTGAATCTCTGCTGACTGGCGCTCAGTCACTTGAGTGCGTTCTGTAAAGCCTGCCTGTCAGACTGACTTAATTTACCGGGCACCTTTCTCTCCTTCTCCAGTATGAAGGTGGCTCTCATCGTGCTCATATGGCTTTAGTCCTCTTTGCGTGTCTCATGCTTGCACTTCCTCTTGGCATCACCAAAGCCAAACTGACCAATCACATCAAAGGAGGAACTGGACACACTCACAAACCTTATTGTTTTATTATATAGTAGATTTCTCGATTTTGCATTATATTACATTTATATATATTACCATTGTTTTTTCTGCCCAGTCCTGTTCATATAGGACCTAAGGGTGTGGGGCCTTTCCAATTTTTAAATATGAAATATTGTTGCAATTTTCTCTCATTGTGTAATTAACTTTTTGTTGAGAGTGTATTTAGGTGGTGCTCAAATAACAATGAGATTTATCCAATAGTGAAAATAATTTGTTTAAGGTGGTCTAACCAAGAATTTCTTGTTAGTCAGTGAGTGAATCAGGAACATGTATACATTTTCAAGGCTCCTCACAAGTAAGCACAGTAAGTAGAGAGTGTAAGATGACACAGTTGCTAACTGTCTTCCTTCTTGCCTGTAAAACAGAAAACCTCTGCTGTCTTTTCTTCCTCAGGCTCGGATGTCTCACCCTTTTTTTGCCTCCTTCAGTATTTAAGAATTCACAGAATCCATTCAGTTATAAAGCCACATCTGAGTGAGACAGAATTTTGCTACTGAAGCAAGTTCTATTGGCAAATCCTTGATTGTGGGCTGTGACGGTCTCCACGGATTGGTTTTTTAATTTTTTTTTCTGCCCTTTTCATTTATACACTAAATGGGGCTTAATGTGGAGATACTCGAACCTTTCATATTTCATTTACCTAACTACTGTATCTATCTATCTATCTAATATATATATATATATATATATATATATATATATATATATATATATATATATATATATATATATATATATATATATATATAATATGGTATATATACTCTAATTGTGAAGGTTCTCATTTCAACCCTTTCATTAATTAGTGTTCAGTTCTTGCTGTTAGTTGATTTCTTCCTCTTCTTTAATTGACTTTCAGGCCCTTTAAATGTTTCTTTGTTATCAGTCAGACAATAATGAGATACAAAACAACGCAATAAATTGTGATGCTATATTTTCACCAGGTTGCCAATGCAGCACAGAATAGTGTAGCACAGGAAATAAGACACAATGTGAAAACAAGTGTCAATAATACTTACCGTAAATGGCAGCATAAAACACTGTTAAATATTTTACAGAGAGTGAAGTCATAAATGTTCAGGACTTACTATTTGGATACTCTAAATTTCATTGTGTCTGCTGTCAGTCTCGGGCATGAGCCTTGCATATGTAAAATCCATGTTACGATGATTTCAATGCAGTGCTGTGGATCAACACAACTGCAGACAGAGTGGAGCTCAGGAAGACAACCATGGGGGGAGTTTGTTTCAATTATTTAGTGAGAATTTTGCAGTTTTATGGATCAATATTAACAAAGCAGCTTTTTTTAGCGTTTTGTTGTTATTTAAAATATGCCAGGTTGTAAACAGTTCTGTTTGGTTGTGTCAGAAATATGCTTGATTATGTTTAAGGTTTTGGTAAGAATGTCTACTTCCTCCGCATATATGAGGTGGCACATCCCTTTGCCACTGCAGGTGAGATATAATATAATAATATACTGTATTTCTATAGCTTCTTTACCATGCTCAAGGCACTTCACAGAGTGTCAGAAAGAACAGCAGGTTGTATGTAACATTAGATAGAAATATTTTCTATATAGAACACTTGCACAGATAAATACAGGAATACAAAGCAATAATTTGAATAGAAATTGAAGAGAAAAAAACAGAGTAAAATACTAAATTCAATACTAAAAGAGAGCATAACACACACAAATTATCAAGAGCATCTGGACAGAGAGAGAAACTGAAAAAGGGGCAGAATTTTAGGTTAAGTTAGAAGCCTTCCTTAAGAGAAGTTTTAAGTTGTTTTTTTAAAAGAATGAATTGAGTCAAAGTCTGGGCACTATAAAACTGAAGGCCCTGTCACCCATTGAGTGCAGGTTAGTGTGGGGCACAACAAGACTGCCAGAATCCGAGGACTTTAGTGGGTGGACAGGAGCACAGTGATGGAGAAAGTCGCTGATGTAGTCTGGTGTGAGGCCATTTAAAGCTTTGTAGGTTAATAATAGAATTTTATATTCAATCCTGTAAGACATGGGGAGCCAGTGGAGACCAAGCTGGATGGGTGTTAGGACTCTTGCAGCAGAGTTTTGAATCAGCTAGAGCTCTGGTATAAGATTAGAAGTGGCATCGGCCAGTAGGGGGTTGCAATAGTCGATGTGGGATGTGATAAAAGCATGGACAAATTTATCAACATTAGAAAAGGAGAGGAATGAGCGAATATGTGATATGTTACAGAGGTGGAAGTAGGAAAGTTTCTTAATGTGGTTTATGTGGGTGAAGTAAGAAAAGGAGGAATCAAAAATGACACCAAGATTTCTTGCATCAGAGGAAGGTCTGATGAGATCATCGTCAAGTGTTAGTTTTGTTGCAATTTATTTTTAAACACTTCTGCTCCATCCAGGTTTTAATTTCACTGAGGCAAGTTGTGAACTGAGAAAGCCCTCATGAAGTTTCACTTTTAATATTGAAATAGAGTTGAGCTTCGTCTGCATAAAAATAATAACCCATTCCATAGCTGCAAATGACATGGCCAAGGGAAAGCATGCAGATGCAGAAGAGCAGAGGGCCGAGGACAGAGCCCTGAGGAGCCCCTTGTGTGACTGGCGCTGAGCTGGATCTGCTGTTGCCAAGGCTAACAAACTGTCCATTAGATAGAACTTAAACCACTGGAGGGCAGTGCCACAGATACCCAGCATGTTCTCCATTCTGGACAGTAGAATGTCATGTCAAATGCTGCACTGAGGCCTAACAGAATTAATATGCTGGATTGTCCAAAGTCTGCTGCCAAAAGTAAATCATTAGTTACCAGAAGCAGAGCAGTTTCACAGATGTGCTGTGCCCTGAAACCAGACTGAAAGGGTTCCATCAACTATTTTAAGGAAGTTATAGGAAGGAAAGTGTGCAGCCACTGCACACCTCTGATGCTACACGCATCACACATAGAGGTACCAGCCTAGTAAAGTCAATTGATTTCGACAAAGAAAAGAAAAGGTTTTAACAGATAAATTAGTGGTCACCAGCAAGTACTCCTTGACTTCCAAAATAAGTTGGCGAGAAGGAGCTCTGCCTCTAATGAACACCTGCTTGCAGAATGGGTGGGGTTTCAAGAGCCCTAAGGGGCACAGTCAGCAACCCTCCGGCACTTCATTTTTGGACCTGCAGAGGAAAAGGAGCAGGTAGATAGCAACAGCGCCCCCTATTGTCCCGGAGTGGAATTTCACACCACAACAAGAGTCTTGAAAGTGCCCCCAAAGTGCACATTTCTAACAATACGTTTAACATTTTATTTTCATATTCTGTAAAACCTAGAAAAATAATGTAATATTCTCAATTCTTTTTAATCCAATTCAAGGTGCTGGGTCACTCTAGTTCATCCCAGGACAACAACAACAACAACAACATTTATTTATATAGCACATTTTCATACAAACAGTAGCTCAAAGTGCTTTACATATTAAAGAATAGAAAAATGAAAGACACAATTATAAAACCCACTTTAGCATACACCCATATTGCTTAGTAGGAAAATAAAACAAGTCTTTGAAAAAGATCTGGAGTTAAAAAAAAGAATTTTAAGGTAGCCATCGAGATTAAAATATTGTGGTTTGGCAGTAGGCTACCAATCGAAAAATAAAGAGAAGAAAGGGAGCTTCCTGTTACTAAATTATTAAAATGATACTAATGTCCATATTTTTAGTGTCTGGCTCATTCTTTAATCATGGCTTTAATTGCTGATTTTGGCGTGGCAGACAGTGTGGTGCAGTGCAGTGCTGCTTTAGGGTCTTTGTGTTAATCTGCCTGGGCTAAACTTTAAAGAATCCACGTAGACAATTGTACTGAGTTCTGATCTTATAAGTTCACTTGGATGAAGGTGTCAAGCTAACATATTATATAGTTTTTGTGAGGACAGATGATATCCTTATAGCATGTAATCAAAACAGCATGAACACTCACACACAAACACCAGCCTACTCCAGTATGCTTTTCTTAGCTGTAAACCAGTATTTTAAATCAAGCTGACAGAGACTATCCAGCTATTACTCGAAAGAAAAAATCACAGAGCATCACAAGCAATATTTGATAAAAAATACTTTCATGATACGTAACTGGAGGGCTTGGACTTCATTATTCATTTCATAAGAAGACACAATACTCCATCTGCATTTATTCTGAGTTTGTGAAAATCTAAAAGTGAGAGGTTTCCATGAAGCATATTTTATATTTAACAGGAAGATAGCATCATAGTGGTGCAGTGCTTAGCCACAGAGTATAAGTTCATATTTTAGTGCCATTGTGGGCCTCAGTGCCTCTTGCCAAACGTCTCTCTATCTGGTGTTTCTTTCCAGGAGCTCCATTGCCCTTCTACATGCCAGTGTCAGGCAGATTACACTGAATTGTGCTGATGGAAGTGCTCTGCCATGGCCTATCATCACATCTACTGTATGTCTGACTCCCATTGCCTCCCCGATAGCCTCTAGCTTCCTATGACCCATTCATTTACCAAGTGAGTTCAGAACATAGAAGGATTTAACAGGAAGAAATGTTCTTTTTTATCTCTTGGCCTAGAATATACTGTCCATCTTCCTTGGCTTCTTTCATAGTTTCGTCTTTTATTTTTTTACATTTTTTTTTCCAAGCCTGTGGATGCTGAAATTAAATTTAACACAGTCTTAAGCGGTGTTAAATAAATTGCCGCCTGCAGCTATACACTATACATAATTTTATCCCGCTGTTAAGTATACATGAATTGCAAAAGCATTGCAAAAATGATTTCAGGTCAGCAGCTGTTATGCTTGGTTAAATATGTTCATTGAGTTGTTTAAAGAAATGTGTAATCGAACATAAAATATATATATTTCATTGCATTGCATCAAGCACATGAAGTACAGTACACACAAATATAAAAGATATCTTTTGGTGCTTAATTGCTATTTTGTTTGGAATTGGTTTACTCGATCCATTTGCTTCGTCTACTGTTATAAGCAGTGGTGCTGGCACATCTGTCCTGCTGAATATTTTAATTTATGCAATTCAATTCAACTTCAGTTCAGTTTATTCTTACAAGGCACACTTCCACTTACAAACTCAGCATGCAGTAAGTAATTAGAGACGGTCCTTTCTCTTTGTAGCTGCGTCTTCCGAAGCCAAATGACAAACGGGAGGAATTCATTGATTGTTCTGTCATTGGATGCCTGTACACCAGTTTTTTAGAAATGCAAGTAGCCTTAGAGAATGAGTGACTGAATATCGTCCAAAGCATTCTTGACATTTGAGAGGCCCAAAAAGGTGAGCGAGAATATTATTTTAGCAATCTCGTTAGTCGTGGATGCAAGGTCTTGTGGTGTTTTAAAGTGCCTGATCACTACCGTGTACTCCTTTAGGATAAAGTGGCACTGGTCTCCTTTTCATGGGTGAGGTAAGTGAGACTTTCAGTGCAATTCTTAGATGTGAGCTGCATTATTTACTTGCACATTTTACATCAATCTCACCTGAGCCCATTAAAGGATGAGCTTCTCTGTGGGACTGCAACTGTACAGTGGGCCTCTACCATGATATTCACTATCTGGCTATGACGATGCGGGTTCTGCTCCGGGCTCCCATCTCTCTTTAGGGAGCCTCTTAAATGTTCAGTGATGTAACTGGATGAGCTGGGCAATGAGGACACCAAACGCAGCAAGGGGAAGGTGCAAAGTGCAAACAGTGCTTTTATTAAAAACAGTCAAAAGTGTTCAAAACAACAGTGCAGTGCTCAAAACGTCAATAAATAAATAATCCATTAAAACAACAAGTGGAGGTTAATATCCCAATAAATAACTCCATTTAAAAACCATGTTAAAATACTAGCAGGAAGCTGTCCCTTCTTTAAAAACCTGGTGCTTTCTTCTTTTAACTGGCGGCTCCCCTGCTTCTCCCATATGGGCCCTGGAGCAGGGGAGTCACCCTACCTGCAGGCGCACCTGACTTTCCTTCTGGTCCAGTAGCCACCCGACCCCTGCCTCCGTACGGCTAATCTGCTGGACCGAAACTCGGGTTCCACATGACTAGGGCGCTCACGCTGGGGCACTCCCTCCATGACTCCCACTACCTTTCGCAGCGAGCCGTCCACAATCCTGGTCACTCCTTCTCCTCTGATAAACTCAGCAGGAGTGACCCAATCCATCCGCCCTGAGTGCCGGCCCAACACCCTGCTAGGGCTCACTTCACATTCACCTGCCACCACCAGGTTCACTCGCTCACACCCACCCGCACTGGCTCTTAGCCTCCAGCTTCTTCCTGTAACCTCCACTATCTTTTCCAATTTTTCTTTCTCATCCCCTCCGCACTTGCACTCCTACTATTTATATATTTTGCTAAACAAGGCCCCAAAGAGTCTGGGATGCGAACACAAGGCTTTCATTAGCCGCACTTGTGGCTTAAAGAGGGGGTGTGGTAGTGTGGCCGGAGCGGTTTCCGGGTGTGACAAGGGCTTGAGCTTTTCCATACTGGAAGTGCACGTGTGGGATCGCCTATGTCCATAATTGATGTCGGGAGCTGTTAATCGCTGCATTATATATATATATATATATATATATATATATATACATACAGTGGTGCGAAAAACTATTTGCCCCCTTCCTGATTTCTTATTCTTTTGCATGTTTGTCACACAAAATGTTTCTGATCATCAAACACATTAAACCATTAGTCAAATATAACACAAGTAAACACAAAATGCAGTTTTTAAATGATGGTTTTTATTATTTAGGGAGAAAAAAATCCAAACCTACATGGCCCTGTGTGAAAAAGTAATTGCCCCTGAACCTAATAACTGGTTGGGCCACCCTTAGCAGCAATAACTGCAATCAAGCGTTTGCGATAACTTGCAATGAGTCTTTTACAGCGCTCTGGAGGAATTTTGGCCCACTCATCTTTGCAGAATTGTTGTAATTCAGCTTTATTTCAGGGTTTTCTAGCATGAACCGTCTTTTTAAGGTCATGCCATAGCATCTCGATTGGATTCAGGTCAGGACTTTGACTAGGCCACTCCAAAGTCTTCATTTTGTTTTTCTTCCGCCATTCAGAGGTGGATTTGCTGGTGTGTTTTGGGTCATTGTCCTGTTGCAGCACCCAAGATCGCTTCAGCTTGAGTTGACGAACGGATGGCCGGACATTCTCCTTCAGGATTTTTGGTAGACAGTAGAATTCATGGTTCCATCTATCACAGCAAGCCTTCCAGGTCCTGAAGCAGCAAAACAACCCCAGACCATCACACTACCACCACCATATTTTACTGTTGGTATGATGTTCTTTTCTGAAGTGCTGTGTTCCTTTTACGCCAGATGTAACGGGACATTTGCCTTCCAAAAAGTTCAACTTTTGTCTCATCAGTCCACAAGGTATTTTCCCAAAAGTCTTGGCAATCATTGAGATGTTTCTTAACAAAATTGAGACGAGCCCTAATGTTCTTTTTGCTTAACAGTGGTTTTGCGTCTTGGAAATCTGCCATGCAGGCCGTTTTGCCCAGTCTCTTTCTTATGGTGGAGTCGTGAACACTGACCTTAATTGAGGCAAGTGAGGCCTGCAGTTCTTTAGACGTTGTCCTGGGGTCTTTTGTGACCTCTCGCATGAGTCGTCTCTGCGCTCTTGGGGTAATTTTGGTCGGCCGGCCACTCCTGGGAAGGTCCACCACTGTTCCATGTTTTTGCCATTTGTGGATAATGGCTCTCACTGTGGTTCGCTGGAGTCCCAAAGCTTTAGAAATGGCTTTATAACCTTTACCAGACTGATAGATCTCAATTACTTCTGTTCTCATTTGTTCCTGAATTTCTTTGGATCTTGGCATGATGTCTAGCTTTTGAGGTGCTTTTGGTCTACTTCTCTGTGTCAGGCAGCTCCTATTTAAGTGATTTCTTGATTGAAACAGGTGTGGCAGTAATCAGGCCTGGGGTGGCTACGGAAATTGAACTCAGGTGTGATACACCACAGTTAGGTTATTTTTGAACAAGGGGGCAATTACTTTTTCACACAGGGCCATGTAGGTTTGGATTTCTTTTCTCCCTAAATAAGAAAAACCATCATTTAAAAACTGCACTTTGTGTTTACTTGTGTTATATTTGACTAATGGTTAAATGTGTTTGATAATCAGAAACATTTTGTGTGACAAACATGCAAAAGGATAAGAAATCAGGAAGGGGGCAAATAGTTTTTCACACCACTGTGTATATATATATATATATATATATATATATATATATATATATATATATATATATATAATGCAGCGATTAACAGCTCCCGACATCAATTATGGACATAGGCGATCCCACACGTGCACTTCCAGTATGGAAAAGCTCAAGCCCTTGTCACACCCGGAAACCGCTCTGGCCACACTACCACACCCCCTCTTTAAACCACAAGTGCGGCGAATATTTATTTAAAAACTGCCCATCTATTGCTATCCGCGGACCCGCTATATCACACTAGGGCTCTCCATCTGAAACGGCAGCATTAATCAAAATCTAATGAAAGCCTTGTGTTCGCATCCCAGACTCTTTGGGGCCTTGTTTAGCAAAAGGAGAACAACCATAACTCACCTTTGCTAACTTTAATGGAATGGTTAGTAGGCAAACCCCAAAGAACCAGAAATAAAATGATTGCTTCTTCCTCTCCTCTTAAAAATAAAAGTAGCAGAGTGGTCCTTCAGAGCAATGCCATAGGGGAATCATTTATGGTTCCTGTACGACGTATTCACGTGGAGGTTCCAGAAAGAATGTTTACTTATTTAGATCTATAACAGGCTCCATACGGTAAATAACCATAAACACAGTAGATGGCAACAGATTTGTGAAATACCAATGGCTTCTGATTTCAAAAGGACTCTTGCTCACAATAACACAGGCTAAGTCCAGGTTTTTTAAAATCTGTTAGTGTCCTGCTAGGTATCCTACCATACACTAAAGATTTCAGGTTTCTTCTACATATTAAGAAGTTTTTCAAAGCAATATCTCAACTTCATATACATAAAACTGCGTAGAATTAAATGGTTCTTCATCCTGCAACAGAGGAGCCACATGACAGTGTAAAGAGCCATTAAGTGCCAGTAAAGAACCATTATTTTTAAGAGTGCCCTCAGCGCTCTCTGTAAGGAATCTCTCATCCACTGCCATTTTATACTGGAGTGATGGAAATGGGTCACAGTAACCAAAACAATATGGCAACCTCACTAAACCACAAAATGGTGGCCAAATAAGAAACATTACAAATTGTTATTAATTGGGAAAGCCTGTTAACATTTATTTGTTATTTTACTAGGGGGCTTCACTCGCCAACCCCTGTGTTTGGTTAATCGGATACAGAATTTAAATTTTTTTTTTCTTTGGAATTGTTTAAATTTCATTATTTGCACTTTTACTTTAAAGCTTCATTAAAAACAATATTTTTTGGAGACACATTGTGACAACGCAACGTATAACTGCCCGTGAGTGAATATTGTTTCTGTTTCTCTGATAAATAATCCGACTTTTTCTAATGTTTGTCCCCGTGATTTATTGCTTGTCATAGCAAAAGCTATTCTCTCAGTAAACTGTAAACATTTTAATACGAATGGCACATCACGATCTCCTTTGGTGTGTAATTTTATTAACGGAATATATACATTACCTTTCTTTTTGCCTGTTAAAATTTGCATCGCTTCTCCGTGATCATAAATATACACCTGACCAAATTGTGTATTCTTTGAAATTCAACTTGTCGTTGCTTTAACTGTTCCAGGACTACAGATTCTCATAGTGCATGGTCCATTATTGTGTAAATCCACGTTTTGTGCATTGAATGATGCGAATGCGAAAAGACTTTGTTGTCTACTCTTTGCCTTTTATTTCTGACCTCGATTTGTCCTGCTCTTTTTTCAGTTACACCTGGTTCTGATGATTAATCACCGTTTGTTTTGCGGTAATGAGATCTTTTCTATCTTTTCTTTGATACTGTAGCGACTAAAAGATAAAGTGTCACAAAAGTTTTACTTGAACAACCGCTGACTTCGTAACCCCAAACACAACTTTCTAGCACCTTCTCCAACCCCTCATCCTCTGCGTCTCACACCCCCCTTACCGCATCAATCAATACCCCGCTGTCAGTCTACCATACTGTACTCTGCCCTCCCTCAATCGGACCAAACAGTCACTTAAAACCAAAAAGGCCACGACCTGGCTGGGACGCTGCAATACTTTTGAATTTTAATTATAATTGGTTTTATAATCTCGTATCTGCCTTTTTTTCTCTCCAACGCCTTTGGGTCTCTATTCTCCGTATTGTCCTTATACATTTTATATGTGTTGAGAGCATAGGATCTGTGTGAACTACGTGCTGTTATACGACTGACTGTTTTTTGATGGATTTGAGCTTATATGATATCTTTTGTAAGTAGGGCATGTCTTACAAGAATCTCATGTTCCACCTCCCCGCAAGACGGCCCTGGCACACTCTCTTGGCACCAAGTCTCATGTTTACGGTCCTTTTGTGTCTTTTGTGTCGCAGTTCTTTTAAATGTCTTTCGAGAACTCCTAAGAAGATCACGTATCATCGCCTTGCTTTTGCTTTCCAGAATTTCTTTTTATAATAGAGAGAAATACATTGTTTTTGTTACCTCTTGGAGGCATCATGCATCTGGGTATATAAACACATGAGCCCATCACAAAAATACGCTATTTACAAGTTAATATCAATTTATTTACATTTATTGTGTGCCATATTATCATTTTATAGTCTCAGCACTGCGCCATTGATAGATGTTTCTTTCCAGAAGCCATGATGCTCTATGTTATGCATTCTTGGCTTTAAAACACACAGCACTCAGCAGTGTCCATAATTGCTGATTTATTCCTTCAATAACTTCAGTCTGTTACTATTTGTATTTGACCAATGCTTTTATCAAAGGCAAATTTCAACATTCGAATTTCAACATTCGAGATAAAATGTGTCCTGTTTTTCCAGTTGGAGCAGAGGCAGGAGAAGTGACTTGCTCATGGTCACTCAGTGTCAGTAGTGGGATTTTAATCAACAGTCACAGGGTTTGAAGTCCAAATCACACTGGCCTGCCTCAGTCTAGCACTCTTGGCATTTGGCATCTTCTGGTTCACAACTCATGGCATCCCACTTTTTGACTATGTTTATGGTTTTACTATCTCAGTCTTGATGACAACACATCTTCTACTTAACAACTCTTGGGCATCCTTGTTTTGACCTTATTAGAGTTTGTCTTTTGAGAAATAAACACCTTACAAGTCCTCACTTGGCTTTTTCCTTACATTCATAACAAATAGGGCGGATTAGTGGCTCTGAGGCTAGGGGTTTGTACTGGCAAACGGAGGGTTGCAAGTTTGAATCCTGTAATGGCAAAAGAGACTCTACTCTGTTGGGCACTTGAGCAAGGTCCTTAACCTGCAATTGCTCCATTCTGGGTATGACGTTAATCTGCACCCAGCCCTGCATGTAGGCCCTCCAACCTGCAGGGAAAAACCTGGGGGTTGATGGCAGAATTGGCACTCCAGCCACCATAAAAATACCTGACGCTGTTCCACTCTCTCTGAACTAGTATGGTGCTGAGGTGTCACCCATGAGCATGGCAGCAACCTCCTCCTCATAATAAATGCTAGGGTCGTCTGCAACAGTGAAAAGGTAACACCAGTATATTTTTCCAGGCATCTTCCCTCTAATATCTGTTTTCTTTTGCCTATCTTAATCTTTTCTTTTAATTTGCAAGTTCTAGATGTGGCTTTTTCTTTGAAACTCTGCTTCTAAGGCCAGTTTCCCTGAGTTGTCTTTTGCCTGTGACACAAGTATTTGGAGTGTATTTAAGAACACAGCCAAATGAGGTGTTTGTCAAATCACAGACTCTGGTGTCTTTATCGTCTTATGCAGTTGTGCATCTGGGTCTTCCCCTTTTTTTTCTATTCTGGTTTGATCCAGTACTCTTCTCTCAAGACGATAATAGGCATCTGTTTCATGGCAATCTGTCACCTTCATTCTTTAAAAAAATAAAAAGATAAAACAGTAGACTATCATGTTTTTTGAGAAAGCTGTTTAATTTTAGCCATTTTTGAACCCAGAACTGAACTTTAGGAATGCCAGTACCTTACAACCCAAGTGAACAGCGTAACAGATTTCAGTGATGCTAATGCAATTACAAAGGTTTCTCTAATAACCAATTGAAATTTATACACGACTAAGTATGAATAAGCCAAGGGAGCCGACCATTAGAAAAGTGAAGGAATGGCTGCTGAAAATGGGGCTTTTCAGTCATATGTGAATAATAAATTAAAAATCTGTCATTTCCAGCAGTAATCAACATTAGAAACACCAGTAATGTTTTGATTGCATTTTAAAATCAATTTAATGGTATCTTGGTAATAAAAGGTGTCAGTTTCTATGAAAACCACAAACATTTCTGGGTGTGTGCACACTTTTGACTGGTGGTGTACGTGTGACACAGCCCTTGAAAAGTCTTCCGTACAGAATATATAATTACATCCATTGGAGTGGGAGGTGAACTTGACTTCAAACCTTGAGTGCTGACATCATCACTGGTGAGAAAAAATTCAAGCCAGCTAAAAGATTAGCTGACCTAAATGGCAAAGTGTTACAAGGGGGTGTTCTATGGGTTGGCATTCCTGAGGCAAAAAATAATTCCCTAAGTAAATATTAATAAAGCTTCCTTTTTTATTAGAGTTTAGAGGGCACTTACTCAGTAAGTGAGCACTGAAAACCCAAGCAAATCCTTCAGGCTAAAAGACGGCAGCATAGAAAAGCTGCTAAGAATATGCAGTTTATTCTCAGCTCAGGAACATTGATGGGTGTTTAAACGATGTGGAGGGGCAAAGACAACAGAAGGAAAAACGGGGCATGGCGACCTGGTCAGCAAAGTAATTTGAAAGATCATAACTGAACGTGGCAGAATGTCGGAGGGAAACTTAGAAGTAAACTTCTTGTAACACAAATGTATTAATCACTGGTGCCTGGTGCACTAGAATATGCTTAGAATTGTGCACATTATATTGTCTCAAACATTTTTAAACCCAGTTTGAATGCCAAATTTAGATTAGTTTAGATAAGATTTAACTTTACTTTATTAATCCTATAGGGAAATTCAATAGCAGAGACAGAAACATAAAAAACAAGGAATCAGACTCCCAGGACAGGGAATACACAGAATAATTCAATCATTAAGTAAGATAATTAAGTAAATAAATAAATAAATGTATATTGTGCAGATATCTCAAAATAAAATTAACAAGTACACTGGGTAGAAGCATTGAACTGCCTGACAGCAGTGAGCAGAAAAGACCCTCAGAGGCGATTCTTTGCACACCGTAGTGGATTATATCTGTGGCTAAAAGTAGAGCTCCTCCTGCAAGGAATGCAGAGGATTTTTCCTGATGATATCCAAATTTGCCACCTCTTTTCCACAGTGTGTCCACCGTTTGCCCAGTGATGGCATAGACTTTCCTGAGAAGTTTCTTCAGGAATTATGTTTCTTTTGAGCTCAAGTTGCTTCCCCAGGAGACTGCGGGGTAGAACAGCTCACTGACTACTACGGACTGGTAGAACATTTCTAGCAGCTTACTGCACACATCAAAAGACCTGAGTCTTCTTAGCAAGTGCAATCTGCTCTGACCCTTCGTATACAGCACCACTGTGTTATCAGACCAGTCGAGTTTGCTGTTTGTCTGAGCCCCCAGGTACTTGTAGCTCTGCACCACTTCTGTGTCCTCCTCCTGGATGGTGACTGGCCTCAGAGGATTCCTGGCATGCCTGAAGTCAACCTCCAATTCTTTTGTCTTTCTAATGTTGAGCTGCACCACAAGACAAAGTCCTCCACAACCTTCCTATACTCTGACACATCTCCATTATTAACTATGATGAACGAGAGATCATCTGAAAATATCTGTAGACGGCAAGTGCTGGTATTGTGCTGGAAGTCTGTTGTGTTGAGGGTGAACAGGAAGTGCTCCTGTATTACACACCCCCATTTCTAACAAAGTTCCTTAGCCTCAAAAACCGCTGTCTTTTGGTCAGGTAGTCCATTGTGGGGTCATCAAGATTCAAAGCCTTGAGCTTTTTTCCCAGTTGAGGAGGCAGAATGGTGTTAAAAGCACTAGAAAAATCAAAGAACATTATCCTCACTGTGGTGGTGTTTTTGTGTAAGTGCGAATGTCCAAATAACCCATGCTTGTAAGTCACTGTTTTTTGAACAAGTCTGTTTGATGGTCCTATAAATATTTCTGGTGATAATTTATTTGGCTATCACCTGAATGTCAGTCCATGCATGCTTGTCTTAACAGTATTAACTATTCATTCAAACATATGGCCTCATGCTTGTAATACCCCTATAATGTATAATATCTTTTGTCTAAGAGAAGACTAGGTGTTAGCAGCATTGTCCTCTGTAGTGGAATCGAGATTTGGATTATCAGTGCTTCATGGTGATAAAAGCAAAGGGTATGTAAGAAGGGAAAATTGAGAGAACAATGATGGATGTTGAAACCCTAGTTGAAAACCCTATGTACAGTGGGATGCAAAAGTTTGGGCAACCTTGTTAATAGTCATTATTTTCCTGTATAAATTGTTGGTTGTTACGATAAATAATGTCAGTTAAATATATCATATAGGAGACACACACAGTGATATTTGAGAAGTGAAATGAAGTTTATTGGATTTACAGAAAGTGTGCAATAATTGTTCAAACAAAATCAGGCAGGTGCATAAATTTGGGCACTGTTGTCATTTTATTGATTCCAAAACTTTTAGAACTAATTATTGGAACTCAAATTGGCTTGGTAAGCTCAGTGACTCCTGACCTACATACACAGGTGAATCCTATAATGAGAACGAGTATTTAAGGGGGTCAATTGTAAGTTTCCCTCCTCCTTTAATTTTCTCTGAAGTGTAGCAACATGGGGGTCACAAAACAACTCTCAAATGACCTGAAGACAAAGATTGTTCACCATCATGGTTTAGGGAAGGATACAGAAAGCTGTCCCAGAGATTTAAGCTGTCTGTTTCCACAGTTAGGAACATATTGAGGAAATGGAAGACCACAGGCTCAGTTCAAGTTAAGGCTCGAAGTGGCAGACCAAGAAAGATTTCGGATAGACAGAAGCGGCGAATGGTGAGAACAGTCAGAGTCAACCCACAGACCAGCACCAAAGACCTACAACATCATCTTGCAGCAGATGGAGTCACTGTGCATCGTTCAGCCATTCGCGACTTTACACAAGGAGATGCTGTATGCGAGAGTGATGCAGAGGAAGCCTTTTCTCCGCCCACAGCACAAACAGAGCCGCTTGAGGTATGCTCAAGCACATTTGGACAAGCCAGCTTCATTTTGGAATAAGGTGCTGTGGACTGATGAAACTAAAATTGAGTTATTTGGGCATAACAAGGGGCGTTATGCATGGAGGAAAAAGAACACAGCATTCCAAGAAAAACACCTGCTACCTACAGTAAAATATGGTGGTGGTTCCATCATGCTGTGGGGCTGTGTGGCCAGTGCAGGGACTGGGAATCTTGTCAAAGTTGAGGGACGCATGGATTCCACTCAGTATCAGCAGATTCTGGAGACCAATGTCCAGGAATCAGTGACAAAGCTGAAGCTGCGCCGGGGCTGGATCTTTCAACAAGACAATGACCCGAAACACTGCTCAAAATCCACTAAGGCATTCATGCAGAGGAACAAGTACAACGTTCTGGAATGGCCATCTCAGTCCCCAGACCTGAATATAATTGAAAATCTGTGGTGTGAGTTAAAGAGAGCTGTCCATGCTCGGAAGCCATCAAACCTGAATGAACTAGAGATGTTTTGTAAAGAGGAATGGTCCAAAATACCTTCAACCACAATCCAGACTCTCATTGGAACCTACAGGAAGCGTTTAGAGGCTGTAATTTCTGCAAAAGGCGGATCTACTAAATATTGATTTCATTTCTTTTTTGTGGTGCCCACATTTATGCACCTATTTTGTTTGAACAATTATTGCACACTTTCTGTAAATCCAATAAACTTCATTTCACTTCTCAAATATCACTGTGTGTGTCTCCTATATGATATATTTAACTGACATTTTTTATCATAACAACCAACGATTTATACAGGAAAATAATGACTATTAACAAGGTTGCCCAAACTTTTGCATCCCACTGTATACCCTGTGAGTAATGAACATCTTCCTTCTCTAATACAACCCATTCTATGCTGTCTGCAATTCTCTTTGTATTGACGCTTTTGTAGATTGACCTTAAAAATGAAAATTTTAATGCATTGTAACAACCTCCCTGGACTCTCAAACTATTTACAAATTATACACTGATATGACCATGAGATCCATCATACCTTTAACTCTAGTGTTATGGATCCAGAGCATGTTAGTATTTGCTTTTATTCAGCCTGTTGTTCTTGTCCCTAAAGTATGACACTCAGTAGTCCCAATGATATGATCAGTTGTCATTCTCATGAAGACCGTTTCAATTACCTGCTCAAGTCTCAAGGTCCACTGTCTTATACCAAGATGGTCACAAATGCACTCTAGCAAATTAGTATCAGCCACACAAACCCTTTCACTGAGTTGTACTCCATTCTTTAATGACACATAAGAGAGATGGTGACCATTAGATCTTTTAGTACCAACATCTACCAAAAGCAGCTTTCAGCACCAAAATCTACATATCTACAGTGATCCCTCCTCGATCGCGGGGGTTGTGTTCCAGAACCCCTGCGAAAGGTGAAAATCCGTGAAGTAAAAACCATATATTCATATGATTATTTTTTATATATGTTAAGCCCTTATAAACTCTCCCACACTTATAAATATTTCCCGCACAGTTATACAGCATAAACCCTTTGTATTCTCTTAGATATTAAGTAAGATTCGTTGAAATTATGTATGTAAAAACACTGTTTATATACACTAAAACCTAAAAATTATTTTAAAGATATCCAGCGTCTCCGATATCACATATGTTACAGCCATTACGATAGACAGGCCACCAGCAATAAATACGTACAATGCAAGAAAAATTGTATACAGTAAAATGTGTATACAATGACATTAAAAGTACATGCATGTACTAAGTACTATAAGTAGAAAATTAATTATGGCTACTCACCAACAATGACACAATGAATTGTCTGGTAACGATGAGTTTAGTTTTACTGCACAATAAAGGAGAGCGAGCATTACAGCTCTTCTAAAGGAGCCTCTTCAGGCGACTGTGTAGCACCGCAGTTGTTGTTCTTCCAGCAGTCTTCAATCCAAATCCCTAAAGCAGATTCCATCCGGACTATCGCCTTATTATGTCCACTTACAACTCGTTTTGCGCCCTGGTTAAAGGACACTGTGGCCGTAGATCTTATATTCTTTTCCTCCTTTTAAATAAAAAGAACTGTGGACTCATCGATACCATAATGGCGTCCTACATAGGTGTAGCTGTTCCCTTCCTTCAACATATCCAAAACTTTTACCTTTTTGGCAATCGTTATCATCTTTCATTGGCGCTTGGGCACGACCCCTGAAGCAATAGCAGAAGCAGATCGTTTTTGAGCCATAACGAAGGGCTTGACTATGCACAAAGATAAACACAAAAGAGGACAAAAGTTAACTCTTTACACAGCGAAACACATTGATGCTAAATGAGTGAGACGAGACTTCCTGGTTAATGCAGTGGAATCGAATTCGGCACTCCGTCGCTGAGCCAATCAGCACACAGGAACTTAACTGCGTGCTCTGATTGGGTGGCTTCTCAGCCATCCGCCAATAACGTTCCTTGTATGAAACTGGACAAACCAACTGAGCAAGCATGTGCAAGAAGTAAAAAGACCCATTGTCCGCAGAAACCTGTGAAGCAGTGAAAAATCTGCATTATATATTTAGATATGCTTACATATAAAATCCGTGATAGAGTAAAGCCGCGAATGTTGAAGCACAATATAGCGAGGGATTACTGTACATCTCCATATATATAAAATCCAACGTCTGTCTGTCTGTTTGCTTTTCACGAGAGAACTACTTAATGGATTTAGATGGTTTTTTTTCTATAATTTGCTTGAACATTCCAGTTGATTTTGCAATGTTCACATTCATATCACAGTTCGCTCATGGTACCGATTTATTAGCTCAAATCCGAGAGAGACTCATCTGGCTGAGGGGAGGGGGCCGGGGGGGTTTCTTATCTCTGCTTAGGTAGCGAATGAGAAAACTACTTAATGGATTCAGATCTGGCTTTTTTCTAGAATGTGATGAACATTCCAGTTGATTTTGCGATTTCTCTTATAGTTCACTTGCAGGAGGGATATATTCTCACTAATCTGAGACAGAGGCTGCGGGCCAAGGGGAGGGGGAACTGTGATGTCAGGAGGGCCTTGCTGTCCTGTTTTACTTGGGCAAAGCTGCAGGGGATGGTTAGTTAATTATAAATATAAAACACAAAAAAAATTTATCACATGAAGTATTCATATACATTTTGCTGGAAAACAAATTGTCTCTCAAAGTTTACGCTTTCCTTCAGGATTTTGCTCCTTCATTTTACACTTACAAGCCTTTTAGGACCTGCTGCAGACAAACATCCCCACAGCATGATGCTACCACCACCATACTTCACAGTGGGAATGGTTTGCATTTGATAATGGGAAGTGTTTGGCCTGTGCCAAACGTGGTGTTTAGTCTGATGACTCAAAAGATCAATTATCATTACATCAGACCAAAGAACCTTCTTCCAGCTGACATTAGAGTCTTCCATGTGCCTTCTGGAAAACTCTAGCCGAGGTGTGTTTTAACAGAAGCTAGTGTGGTGCTGAGGTGTCACCCGTTGCATGGCTTGGGGTCCTAATCTGGGATCCTGAGTTGGTTTGTCGTGTGGTGGGTGCAGCAATGTGCTCTACCTCTTCTTGCCACTAATATGGATGTGATTTAGATATTTTTTTGTCTCCCTCTTCTTATTTGTGCTTTTCAGTCGCCTTTTAATGGAATGCTTGGAGTGTTCTTTTGTCTTCATTGTGTAGGTTAGACCACCACACTAACTTAGCACAACTTGGACCCTCCAGATGCATTTATATGACAATCAATTGAAACTCCAGATATGGGATCTCCATTGAATTCATTCTGTGATTTCTAAAGCCCACTGGTGCCCCTTATGGTGAATACTTATGCAATCCACTATTTTGGTTTTTATTTGAAATTAATTTAGACCACTTTGCAGATATCTGATTTCACTTTGACATTAAAGACTTTTTTGAGATCAGTGTCAAAAGAGCCAAATTAACACAGCTATTGGCTCTATTTACCTTCATGTATGTGCCATAGACTGTCGTGTATCATAATTGAGAGATTAATTACAGATTTTTATTATTTGAACTTGTCTTCTTCTCTTTATGTGGTCAGCTGCAATGTAGGCCAACACGCACAATTAACTCTGGGTACACATTCTGTATGAAGGTTAGCAGGCTCTGGCCCGGCCATCTAGGAAAAGCTTTGGTTGCTGCTGGAGTTGGTGAGGCCAGCAGGGGGCGCTTACCCAGTGTTCTGTGTGTGGATCCCAATGCCCCTGTTCAGTGACTGGGAACTTGTGCTGTAAACATGGCACTGTCCTTCGGATAAGACATAAAACCAAGGTCCTGACACTCTGTGGTCATTAAAGATCCCTGTGCATCCTTCAATAAGAACGTTGTTTTTCCCATTGTCCTGGCTAAATTGCCAATCATGGCCTAGTCATTGTGGCCCCCTAATCATTCCTTGTCTCTAATCTCTCTCACCCCTTTGCCACCTGATAGCTAATGCAGGGTGAGCATACTGGTGCAAAAATGGCTGCCATTGCATCATCCAGGTCGTGCTACACATTGGTGGTTGAAGTGGTTCTCCTCTGTCTATGCAAAGCACTTTGAGTAGGAAGAAAAGTGCTATATGAATGTAATGTAATGTAATTAATTAATTCTGTATGCTGAATCCACATAACATTTCCTGGTAGAGGCTACATTGGAGACTCTCTTGGCACGCCTGGATGAAATGCAGGAAACGGCACTGGACAGAGTGATTAGTGACTGAATGACAAGTAGATCAGTATGAAAACTGAATATAAGCCATATTGACATTCTGTTAGCATTTAATTACTTTTACTCAAATATGGCAGCTGAAATGCACATAATCACCATTTGAATGATGTGTTCAGCACTCCTCATTATTATTCTGTTGCGTGCTACAGTACTATTGTACCCTATTAACAGATTCTGTTTTATTTAGATTCTGTTACATCTGAGTAAAATATGGAGTACTTTAAAATTAGTTGCAAGAGCCACTAAACCAACCACACTCTCGCCTATTAGCATCTCTAAAGTGTCGAACAAAATGTTTAAGCTTTATAATCTCCACTATTTTTCTTCCACGCTGTCTTTGAAAAGCACTCTAAATTTATGTCTGGACCAGCCCTACTAACACAGAGGCGCTGGAGCCTGGTGAGAGCATTGCTACTTTCAAAGCGAGGCTTTGAATGATCCTTTTATTCGCATTTCTTTATGCACTGAAACCCCCGTAGCCTCTTAGCAACAGAGCTGGAATGCGCAATGTGTCCTGTGAGATGAGGGAAGCGCACTTCAGCACAAATCTGTAGGACACGTGAAGCTTGAACAAGGTTTTCATGCAGAACATCTGATGGCAAAGGCAGAGGAAAACTGGAGACCTTGTAGTGACTCAGTGCTTGTAAAATGGAGCATGTTTCTGATCATTTTACTCTTTTTAATCGACTAAACTGAAATTGATAAAACAGGTCTGACCCGGCTGCACCATTCCAAACAAAATAATTTTCTAATCAATCTACTTTGCTATTTTTATCTCCACAAAGATAACTATTCAAAAAAGAAAATGTGTTCATTCTCGAAAGATCACCTAATCTAGCAATTCATTCATTAAAATGTGGGAAGTTGTTAATTCGTTTTTTTCCAGATTATCTTTTTATAGTACATGCTAATGTACTATAAAATGTAGATACAACATACAGAATTAATTAATTACATTATTTTACATTCATATAGAACTTTTCTCGCTACTCAAAGTGCTTTGCATAGATAGACGGGGAACCACTTCAATAATCCAGGGAACCTGTAGCCAAGACTAATGCACAGCTGCATGGTAAAAATTCTAACAATGATTTTGTTAAATGTTCGGAATTAAAAACTTTAGTTAATACATTGTGCTGACACAATAATAACAGTAATTACTTTGAATCTCATTAATTCACTGATAAAAACAAAAATGATGTGATTTCTCTCCACTTTCATTTGGAATGGGATGTCTAAGTCCCAACCCACTTAATATGTCTGAACAACTTTATGGCACTTTACATGACTGCTGAGCAACATGGTCTGTAAGTGCAGAAACACTCGCCTACAGTGACATTGACTTTATTTATAGACGCAGAGTGATTTCTCTACAGAGTTCAATTGAGACCCTAAATGTTGCCAGGAATTGTAAGATTCTGGCGGCCCACTAGACATAACAGCTCCGTACGATAAGTGAATTGATTTGTGCATTATGACGCACTCAAATGTACACAAAACAAGACTAAAACAATCAAAAAACGATAAAGAGAGCTCATGTCTTCACTGTAACATAAATTCCAACAATAAAGTGGATAGTTTCAAAATGAACTGAACAACCAACACATTACAAATGCAAAAGCAAAGAAAGCTGACATCCATCTAAGTGTATCCATTAGTCCAGGGGTGGCGAACTCCAGGCCTCGAGTGCCGCAGTGGCTGCAGGTTTTCATTCTTGCCATCTTCTTAATTAGTGACCGGTTTTTGCTGCTGATTACTTCTTTTATTTAACTTGACTCAGGCCCCATAGTTGTTTCTTTTTCTTTAATCGGCAGCCAAACAATAATGAGATACAAAACAAGACACCACATGACCAGCTCCACTGTGCCCATGACACAATATCTGAAATTAAAGAGAGGCGATGGTCTTGGTAAGGTTAATCTCTCAGGTCACAGAAACATTTTGACTTTGCTCTTAGAAAGAACAGAAAAACAACAGTTTTCGAAACGTGTGCTGTGGCAGAATGAGAGCAGCAACAAGCCATGGAATTAAATAATGGGTTTAATGAACAGCAAGAACTGGCTTCTCATTAAGAAAGTGATTGGAGCGAAATTGGTTGGAGTTTGAAGCCCTAGTTTAGCTGGTCATCTGTTAGCTTGTTTCACATCTCATTTCTGCTTGGCTGTCATTTAATGAAGAAAGTAATCAATTCAGAAGGCTGAATTCTTCTAATAGGGCTGTTAAAGTGATGGGGGAGAAGTTAATTAGCAGTGAAAACTGGTCACTGATTAGGAAAAGGGTGAGAATGAAAACCTGTAGCTACTGCTGCACTCCAGGCCTGGTGTTCACCACCCCTGCATTAGGCTCTTACCACAAACAGCTACCATATGTTATGGTTTGAATACACAATGGGATGTCTGAAAATCGAAAGTACACCTCATGAGAAGGATTTAGGAGTCAGAGTGGACTCGATACTATCATCTGCCAGGCAGTTTTCAGAAGCCATTTAGAAGGCTAAAGGAATGTTAGGTCATATAGATCACCGATGTGTGGAGTACAAGTCCAAGGAGTTTATGCTCAAGCTTTATAATGCACTGGTGAGGCCTTATCTAGAGTACTGTGTGCAGTTTCGGTCTCCGAACTACAAAAAGGACATAGCAGCGCTAGAAAAAGTCCAGTGAAGAGTGACTAGGCTGATTCTGTTGAAGCAGGCTGACACAGCAGGGGCATCCTCAGCCCCCAAGAAGGCACTCTGAGACTTCAGAACAGGCAGCAGAGTTAAGCTTTATTGCATGGTGCACATACAGACTCATCTCAGATGGAACAATAAGCAAAAATCCATCCATTGTCTAATCCATCGAATACTAAATGTAACTTATATTTATTACAATTATTATCACACAAGTCATTATTCATCCTCATCTGACTCCTAGCATTCCTGCCTCTAATTGATCTACCATTTTCTCTCGGCTGGGTGGGTGTCAAACTCTTTGCTGTCTATCATATGTGTATGACAGCCCCTACCTGCACCCCCCTTGTTTCCCAGTGCTCACCCATTACTTACAACCCAAGAGTTTACATCCCCCTCCTTATCAAGGGGCCCATCTCTTCTCAACTCTCCTGCACATCCAGAGTTTAACTTTGAGAGATAATGGTGGTCTGTTGGTTATACAGGGTAAAAATATATATATATATATAGACATGAGCTTTTCAACTCCTAACTCTTACATCTTGTCACGCACGTGCGATTAGGTGGCCGCGTACGGACCTAAACAGTATCGTAAAGTCGTATGCCAGAAGGGAATGGTGGGGTACTAACCTTTCTCTCTTTATTTCCTGCAGAAAGAAAGACACACCGTCGCCATGACTCTGCCCGACTCGCTAACCACGCATGGCCACTTCCACCCTTCCTCTGTCAACTCCTGATGATGTCAGCAATCCCAACATCCATCTCGGCTCCTTCCCAGCAAACCTCTCTCTACTTCCGGTCCCTCTTCATAAATGCTCCCCACTCCGCCATTTTGACTGTCGGCTGTATAGAGCGATTCAATACTGCATTGACGATTATTATTATTTCTGCAATATTTCTTACAGTATACGGGGCCGGAAACCCCAAACCTTGATGATTGTGTGTCTTTCTTTTTACCATCTTAATACTTAATAAAATATAGTATCTACTTTCCTCATGTGCTTATAATACTTTTCTAATACACGGAGATTACCAATTTCAAGAGTACAATTTTCTATGTTTTCAGGGCTGCAGGGAATGAATTATGAAGAAAGATTAAAAGAGCTGAGCCTTTTCAGTTTAAGCAAAAGAAGATTAAGAGGAAACTTGATTAAGTGTTTAAAATTATAAAGGGAATTAGTACAGTGGATCGAGACTGTTACTTTAAAATGAGCTCATCAAGACCATGGGTACACAGTTGGAAACTTTTTAAGAGTAAATTTTGCATAAACATTAGGAAGTTTTTCTTCAGACAGAGATCCATAGACACTAGGAATAAGCTACCAAGTAGACTTGATGTTATTTTAGAAGAATTAAGTACATAGGGCTGGCGAACTTTGTTAGGCTGAATTGCTTGTTCTCATCTAGATTGTTCTAACGTTCCAATGTTCTAAAACCATTGCAGATATAATGTCATAATGCAAATCCATATACCTCAACAAACTACTAGTAATAACACGATGGCCATGGCAAAAAGGAATCCATCTTACCTTTAAACTGTCAAAAGTCATTGTAATAGTTCACTTATTTCTGTGAGCAGGTAGATCATCTGTTTCTCTATACGAGTTTGGTTCAGGATATAAAGGATAATGTTCTTATTGTAATGTCGCAGTTTCAATTGAGAATGCTAACAAATAATGAAATAAAACTATTTGGAAGAATTTACATGTCTGAAACTTGTCAAGTTAAAACTTATATTCCTAGGACAGGACACACAAAGAGGCAACACAGTTAGTGTAGGTGGTAACACTGCTGCCTCACAATATGGAGATGAGGGATGAATAGATGATTCTCAATGTACTTATACATATTGATAAAAAAGTATTTTGAAACTGCTTAATTTTTTTTTGTGTAGCCAACTTAAAAATTGGGTTTATACTGTGTTAACTGATCAGACTCGACACACTTAAAAAGGTTTGGGACAGCCACCCATATATTGTCCCTGGCTGCAATGGGTTTGGTTTTGAAGACAGAGGTGCCTTTTTTGGAGTCCAGGCATAAACTGATTGATGTTTGGGATGATGGTGGTTTTAAGTGGGAAAACTGGAAGTGACTTAGTGGAACTGGAAGTGACTTTCTTCTGACGTTGTCATAGGTGCCAGAACCGGAAGTGACCTCAGTCTAGGCGCTGGAACCAGAAGTGCTGTCATCTCAGGTGCTGGAACCGGAAGTGACATCTTCAATAATGGATCAGACAGGTTTTCCCGCGGCTGGTCTGCTGAGATAACAGGAGAAGGTTTAGTACACCCTGCCACCCCCTGGCCTGGCGTGGAATTACCTTCACTTAGTCCATACAATGTCCTCTTACTCGCACGTGCGTGACAACTGCTAATTATTAAGTATTGGGTAATTAAAAATAAGTTTGAATGTTAAGGAGAAGTTAGTTCACTTTACTTGCTGAAGTGTGTTGAATCTACTTCATTTAAACAGAAGTTGACATACAATAACTCAAAACAGTAGGTGCAAACTGTTGTATTCATTTTTTTTTATAGATCCGAAAAATTTGTTTTTCGAATGAAGGTATTTGCTTCTCATGCTTGCAGCATTCACACTGTAGCTGGTTGTACAAAAAGATACAACCTGTTTGTATTTGATGAACTTCACATTAATTAATAAATGTAATCATATGATTAAGATCATGAAGCTGAAAAAAGTTTATCAAAATTGTGAGGGGGACTTGTCAATGTGTATTTTCCCAGTTTTTATAAATATTGGATTTGCTTAAAAGTCAGTTGATAAAGTAGGTGGATATTTGAATTATATGTACAAAGGCACTACATAAGCCACAACAGTGAACTACGGCAGCAGGAATGGGAAATAGCTGCCACCAGAAAAAGAGATGAAGACTGGATATTGTGAAAAGCTGGCCAGACAACAGTTGTGTTGGTGGCACAATACAGGTGCCGGATCCAACAAGGCCTAAGACAGAAAGTGAAGCAGCCACTGGAAAGGGAAATTCAAATTTTATGACATTTTATAAGGAAAAGAGATATTAGGAGTCAGTATGTCTAATGCCTTCAGAGTTATTTTGTAGTGGTTCCCAACCAGAGGGTGCAAGATGGTATTTCAGGGGGTACAATAAAGAGAAAGGTTGCATCACTATTCCCCAAAATTGAGTGAAGTGTGCTGTCCAGCTTTTGTTGTAGTGAAATCGGTGTCTTGCAGAGTGCCATCATTTGTAGGCTATTTATTAGTTTGTACAGGAATCAATCAAGCATTGTGCAATTGTCACCTGTAAATGAGACGCAGAAATGCACATTTTTTCATGTTCCTCGCATTCATAAAGGTGAACAACTTTTTTAAGAGAATGCAATCTGGACTTTACAATGATTTGTAGAGAAGGGTGAGGTCTAGTATTCATTTCTGTGCAAGCCTGTTCATGAAATGTCACTGACTTTGAGGTTTGATTGACAACATTTTTGCCAGGGGTTTAAGGGGGGGACTGAATTATATGCATCACCTGCTGCTTACACTCCGTCTATCTCTCCGGCTGGCCATCCTGGCAGTAGAGCAGCAATTTTAACTGTGCATCTTAACTGTTTTTGAACTGATGTGCAGGTTTTATCAGGGGACAAAGCTTTCACTGCTAAGTGGTGCGCCGGCACTTATTGCTTACTGGGGGGTCTCCAATCCCACAAACTCCTCAGTCTTTGATTTTGTGTCATTTCTTTGCAGCACTTGAAGCTGTTTGACAGCTACTAAAATATTAACTTCTGCTCCAAACATATGTTTATGACAAAATGTTCAAACAAATATGTAATCAATGTTTTCACTATATTGAATCCTTCTGGGTAAACTGCAACACACTAATAAGATCCCCTGCTGATACACCAGTAGGATATTTATTGTGACGGTTTGTCAAATGTCTTTCCATTATATTCCTCTGTCTGTTTGTAATCCTCATGGGGGCAAAACTGGCTGGACATTTTTTAAGGAGTGACATTAGTTTGTGTAAAACTGTAATACAGGTGTGCTGCTCCTTGCACTGGCACATCCACTACTCACCATCACTCACTACATTCCAAATCACTTCAGTTTTTAATTCTTTCTCTGAACTGCATACACATTCAGAATCTGTTAGTATCTGTCTAACTGCTTTAAACTGCTTTGTCTGCACATATGATGCTGTAACTAATTGAGTAGCCAATTAAGCGGAACTCAGGCAGGTGGTTGTAATAACGTGGCCACCCACTGCAATTTTCTTACTAATTCTAAACTCTTAATATGATATGAGAGTATAAAAGGCTCATACTTTAGGAAACTATCAGCAAAAATACAAGAAACTTCTTAAAGATTCATTTGAGTCAAATAATACTTGTTACATGAGATCAAGACACAATGAGATGCAGGGCAGATTGTAATCTGTGATGTCCTATTAATAAAGTTATCTATCTATCTATCTATCTATCTATCTATCTATCTATCTATCTATCTATCTATCTATCTATCTATCTATCTATCTATCTATCTATCTATCACAGCCATGATACTCTTTACCTCAGTCAAGTGGTGTTCTTAGAAAGACTGAGGGAATGGGCTGTTTGTAGAAAGTGATAGATCTTTACTGTTTTCAGTTCTTGATGATACACTCGAGAAATTAACTTTAAAAATGATAGAAATAATGAATTCTTCTTTTACGATTCAATTCTTGCAATTTTAACAAGTTGTTCAAACAGCTCTTTGGCCTTCACAATGGGGCTTTTGCCTGGAAATTGATTATCAGATATCGAAATCTCTTTAGACATGTATTAAATTCAGGGATAAGAAAAGGGGGAGATGTGCAAAGGATCTGTTGCATGGAGCTCCATAAAGAGGTTCACTCTTTATTTAGTGACCACGGCTGACCCCATGTCATATGTCGAAGTAAAGTACTAGAGGAATATTGGTAAGTACACCGCTGATTGAGGTAAAACACTATGGGACGAAAAAACAAATCTTGAAAACCCACTTCAAAACAGCTTGTTGTGCCACTGATTGAATGTGACATTTTGTCATCCAACTGAAATAACTGTAGTTGAACTCAACATATATACAAATACACGGCGGATTCAGACCCCTTTCACTTTCTACACACTTCATTATATTGTAGATTTAATTTTAAATGGATAAATTTATATTTTTGCCCATCTAACTACATTCAATAACCCATAATAACAAAGTGAAAACATGCTTTTGTAGAAGGAAAATTTTTATATTAACATAAAGAATAGCAAAGAGCCATAAAAAGTAATTAAAAGCTTTTAAAATATTAAGATTAAGCATAAATTAGAATGTTAAGCAAATAAGATATGTTATATTGCATTATTTTTTAGGCTTACAGTAAAATTTCCAGAGTAAGAAAAGAACAGCAAATTGATGCACTGAAACCAGCTTTGGACAGGATAAGAGTTTGAGAACACCTGTGATTCAAGGCTAGGAAGCGATAGCACAAAGAAGATGACTCTGAAAGGCACGTATCGAAAACCAGCTGGGTTGACGAATCAGCAGAAAGGCAACAAAAGGCTTTTGCTGTGAGCAGGGTCACGCTGACATAATGCATGAAGAGAAAATCTTAGTAAATTCAGGCATTAGCAAAAATACTAGAAGAATATATTAGCAATTAACTTTAGTGTAGAAATTAAGACAAATCAAGCATGCCAAGCAATGATTAAATGCACATACTATACTTCTTTTTATTAAAAGTTTAAGCTTCAGGTCACTATTATAAAAAGTTTGGAAGGTTTAAGAAAGAAAATGATGTGAGGAAACCCATATATGGAATTGAAGCCTTGGCCAGTTAGAGAAAATGGGAACAGCATAGAAAAATAACAAATTCCACGAGGGGGCCAGTAATAGGAAAGTAAGGAGAAACTTGGAAACTCAAGGTTCGGCCGGACAGGAGTAGAAGGGAGTCAGAGAAGATGGGCAAGAGAGCTCATTTGAGCGAGGTCAGAAAAGATAGGAAATGACATAAGAAAAGCCCAAAGATGGTAAGAGGAAGCCATCCACCCAGTCTTAGACCAATCAAAATAAGCAGAACAGACACCAAGAGGAATAATGGACAGTAAAACCAGGTGCAGAATGAGCTAATCAAACAAGGTAAAAATGATAAGAAATTGTTATAAAAACTTCAATTGCTGTAATATTCGGGGCTCAATCTCATTCGGCCGAATTGGGTTGAGTCTGTGTGGTTGATTTATTGCAATAAAGCCTTAAAACTCTGTCTGTCTATCTCAAGTCCTAATAGCCTTTATTTTTAGGTAAAAAGCCTTCTGATGATGAATTTTTCGCCACAACACTTTCAGAATGGTTTGTAAATTTATTAAAAATCAAAAACTGAAATCTCTCATTTTTATAAATATTCAGACTCTTTTTAAAGGCCCCTTTGGCAGCAATTCCAGGTCCGAGTCTTCCTTTGTACATCTCTATAAACTTTGTGAAGCTGAATTTGGGCAATGTATTATATCAGTTAGACCGGGTAGGAAGTATCTGTAAACTGCCATCTTCAGTTCTGTCCATACATGTTTTGTGAGGATTAACTCTGGGCAGGTTTTCTTCAAGAACCTCTCTATATTTGGTTGCATTTATCCTTCCCTTAATTTTAATCAGTCTATTCGGCAGACATAGTGCTTGGAGATCTTCAGCTTCTGTCTCCTCACACCACTGAATCTTTGTCCTTATGCTCTTATAGTCCTTTCAATGCTTTTACCAAACTCCAAGTGAGAGTTATGCACTCTGTTATCATTGCCTGATTGAAGGAGTGCTGGTGAGATGGTTGTCCCTCCAAAAGGATCTTCCGTCACAGCAGAAAACTTCTGAAGCTCTGCTAGAGTAACCATTGAGTTTTTGGTCACATCCCTGTACATGGCTCTTCTTGATCGATTCCTTAGCTTGGCTGGACAGCCAGCTCTAGGAATAGTCCTAGTGGTTCCAAACTTCACAGTTATTGAAGCCACTGTGCTTCTGGGAACACTGAAAGCTTTTGTTTTCACTCTTACCGTGATCTTTGCCTCACCACAATTTGACTGCAGATGTTTTTCTGCTTGCCCTCTTTGTCCACATGCCCAGATGGATTTATGTTTTACAACAAATTATGTTACTTTTTTAGGGACCTCTTGTAGTATTTGTATTTTTGTATTTTATTTTGGTTTATTGTCTCATCTTCTATTTCAATACTTTGTATAACCTGTATTTATCTTTACTTAGTGTTGTATGCAAATATTATTTGAATCAAATGTTTTATAAAACCTGTTGTTTTTTCTGAATTTCTGTGAAGTGTTTTGAGCATAGGAAAGGTGCTATATAAGGTGTGTGCCTTGCTAAACAATGCCAGTTTCATTAAACTACATATGAATCAAAACCTCCCTGTTTCTTTACTAGCAATCACTAGTAACAATACAATTTTGCTAAATTTAGAGTAATATAGCTGTGTAGATACTTCTTAAATCAAGATATTTAAGATTTTATTTTACATTTCAAGCAGAAATTCTGTAGTACTAGGGTGTTAGCCATTATGGATGTAATGAGAAGTCAAGCAAAATTACATCTTTTATTGGCAAACTATAAAGATTACAACAACTTTAACTTGATAGATAGATAGATAGATAGATTATTCATCCCCCATGGGGAATTTAAAATTTACAGAAGTGCAACAAAAATATACATTTTCTAGCAAAAAATAACAAATACATACACTAACTTCTGGCTAGGATAATTAGACAGCTACTGTGTCTGATAACAAGCTGGTAGGTGGGGAGTCAGATGTGATCAGATCTGTCCAGTTGTGCCACAGATTTACATTTAAAGGCATTTAGGATTTTAATTCAGCATTTCCAACTTGTGGACACATGCTGATAGAAGTTTGGTCCTTCCAAAGTTCCCCTGGTTAATGTCACCAGCATTCTAGGGTCAGAATGATTTATCATTACAGTGTTGGTAACAGATGAAATCATTTCTGCTGCTGATGTTTTGTAACATGTCTCCCTATGCAGAATGTGGATGATTTCATTCAATATTTCAATGCCTGGATCTGACATTTAATTCTTAATGTAATGTGCTCCCTTTTTTACCATTGCTCATTCGCACAGATGTCAACTCCCTGTCCTTTGTTTTCCCACTCCATCTGACTGTATCAGATGAAGCCTATTAAAATAGCATCTGGTATAACATGTGTAAGCTGGTTCTCCACAGTACCCAATATGCCACAGTGTCCGAACTCGCCATGACTCACCATGAGATGTGACAGATCATCTGCCTTAGTTAAAAGCAATCAAACAATCCACATTATATGACGGCAGGCCCCCTTCTGAAACCTTTCCACCTTTCTTAATCCTCACTCCAGATCTTTACCCTTTTCAACTTTGGACAAGCTGCTCCTCCAGTAAGGTATAACAGGGCTCTTTAGGTGGTAGTGATCATAATAGGGTAATATTTGATATACCCCACTTTACATTCCACAGATGTTGTGAGCGTGAGATAACCTTCAGTTCCTCTACAATCACGCTATGGCATCTCTTAAGTTCACAGAGCGTCCAAAAGTTACTTAAGTTGAGCCCACACTAGAGTTTGTAATGATAGTAGCATATCGTCAATTTAAAAATCCACTTTGATAAAAGGTTAAGTGTCTCTGTCATTTCAGCAGATGGTGAATCACAAACATTAACACTGCTTTTACAAATCCTATAGCTAATGGCATATAACACAGACCTGGGTGTTCAAGCTTTAACATGTTCAAACGTTAATGTCTTAGTTGATTACTGTAGGTAAGCAGTGGCACGGTGGTTAAGGCTTTGGACTTCAAACCTTGAATGTAAACTTAGATTTCAGCCCATATTAGACAGATAATCCATTTATAGTGACAAGCTAGATATCAGGTCTAATTAGAAATTAACAATTATTAAAAAAAAAAGCTTATCAAAAACTCATAAAAAAAGAAGAAAAGAAGACAAAGGGCTTTTGTAAATGACAGGTGGAAGTATATGTTGTATATGGGTATGAATATAAGAAGTGGACTTACAGTATACTTTTAATTTATCCCATGATTTCACTAATGCAGACTGGTGACATCTCTTTTACTTTATTTTTCTGTGGTGTAGCCAGATGGTGCTATGGTTAGCCATTCTGCTTCACAGGCCGAGGACATTGGTATGCTATCCTGAAGTTACACTGAAGCTTTTTACGATCTAAAACACTGCAGACAGGACCACTTTTGGCAGAGTCAGCACATTTTCTGAGAGTTATTCTGATTTTTTTTTTCCACATCCCAAAGACCTGCACTGTATATTAGATGGCAGCTCTACCTTGTCCCTTTAAGTGTGAGTGTAGATGTGGTTGCCCCCTAAGATGTTCCCTATTCATTGTACCCACTGCTCTCAGTGCTGGCTCCGTAAGACCCCTATGGTGGATGGAGTGAGGTAAGATAATGGATGTCATATCTTTTGCTTGTTGTGTGCCACATACAATAAGCTGTGTCTCAGGAGAACTCATTTTGAAGTAAGGCTTAAGACTATTGGGCTTATGTATCAAATGATATCATAAGGACAAAAATGTTGTAACCCGATCTCCCTGCACAACACTAACAAAAAGCCTCAGTGCAGCAGTTTTTATATTTCCATTAAGACCATCATTTTCTAAAGCGGTGGTATAAGGATATTACCTACTGTAGGTGTGTTTCATCATTTTTAAAAGTGCAAGCCTTTAACATACATCAGCTATTAATATTACAACACATTGATTTTATTTTAAGAAAGGGTTTCCAAGCATTTTATAGTGAAAGCACAATAATCTCAGATACTATAATATATCAACTTAAGGTCTCCGGGAGTGGAAGTCTGTACTTCCACGGTGAAGAGTGAGTCACAGCTTCACAACCTGAAGAACAGCAGAGGTTACAGTGCTACAGGAGGTCACATTGTCAAATGAAGTTAATGAAGATTGATTTAACTGCAATTATCTTACAATGATAAAAAAAAAAATTAGAAATTCACATTTAGTTAAATGAATTCAATATTATCTTGTAAGCTAATGAGTAAAGATCAAAGTATAAAGGCTCTGCAGTAGTGGTTCTGAACCACGGTCCTGGGGGACCCCTGTGGCTGCCATGATTAAATTGATTAGGAAAAGTGGTGGGCAGTCAAATAAGCCACCAGTTGTTGTTAATGCAAATTGCAGCTCGAGGAGCTAAATCCATTACACAACAGGATGACAAAATAACTATTTGTAGAATTTCTCTTCTGTTTAGCATTATTTTTTTTATAATCTTGTTCTGCTAAATGTAATTTAATCACTCTTACATAGCTTAATAACTAAAAAGCAATTACAAGATCATGCCATGTTGGTGTGACATTAATGCAGACTGTTAAAGCCGCCCGAGCCTACTGTGACCTAATCAGTATACTGCCATTACTAGAAGTATAAAGGGATGCCGAAAAGCAGATTTGAACTGCAGCTACAAAGTTGAAAACTCATTAAAGTAAAAAGAAAAAAAAAACTGAATTAATTTCTGTACCCACTTTTTCCAATTCAGAGTTGTGAGGGGCCAGAGGCTATCACAGCAGCTTTGGATAGAAGGCAGCAGCCATGTCTGCTCCATCAAAGGGCTTTGATGCCCAGTATACCATCAAAGAACAGGCAGTTCTTTATTAAAAACCAGGTGGTAAGAAAATGAAGTTTAAACACCAGGTCAATCAGTGAAAAAAGACCATCAAATCAAAGTTCACGTGAGCAAGAATAAAAATGACAAAAATATGAAAATAATTAAATTTAGACCTAAACACAACAATTCCAGTCATTTTCCATTGTCTCTCCAAGGAGAGACCAAGGACTTTCAAAATTAAAAAAAAAAACACACCATTATTCCTGGTCCTTTTCCTTTCTCCCTTTTCTAGCCTGCTTAAGGGAATGAAGGACTTCTTAAAAAGAAAAAGAACTTGGTTGAAACTAATGTCCGGCTCATCACATTATCCATCCCCATTTGTCAGCGAAGAGTCATGTGCACCTCCTACTGTCCTTATTCAGGTACCTCAGGAGTGCCGCAGTGCACACTCCGCTGATGAGACACTCTGTGCTGACAAATAGAAAGATGAACTTCCCACTTTATATGCCCAATCCCAATGAATGTGTCAATGAACCCCCTCCACCTACCTCACGTGTCTTCATGTAGATTTTGCTATGCACTGTAATCCAGAAGGAACTTGATAAATCAGTACAAATATGTGCACAGCCATGAACACTCCAACTTCGATCACCCCCTGGTAAGTAATCTCTTTTTGTATCTCTTATCTGTCTCTGACGCATTAACTCATAACTGAAACAGCTTTGATAACTTTAATATTTTGTTCCTTACAGCTCTGTACTTCATGTCGGTATCCCTCCTCTCGTCGGAGCTTGGATGACTCATGTAGCACTCCACATGCCACCCCGTCCGCATCCACACAGCTGCCTTGCCGTTTCCTTAACCAAACTTTTCATGAGCATCACCTTCAACTCCTCAAGACAAGCACCCCGTATAACTATTTAAACAAGAAAATGTATGAATAGTAATTCATACTAGACCTAATATTAATAGTAATAGTGCAGCAATACAGGGGCGCCGCAGGGGACTGTACTTTCTCCAGTCCTGTTCAATCTATATACATCAGACTTCCAATATGACTCGGAGTCCTGCCACGTGCAAAAGTTCGCTGATGACACTGCTATTGTGGGCTGCATCAGGAGTGGGCAGGAGGAGGAGTACAGAAAGTTAATCAAAGACTTTGTTAAATGGTGCGACTCAAACCACTTACATCTTAACACCAGCAAGACCAAGGAGCTGGTGGTGGATTTTAGGAGGCCCAGGCCCCTCATGGACCCTGTGATCATCAGAGGTGACTGTGTGCAGAGGGTGCAGACCTATAAATATCTGGGAGTGCAGCTGGATGATAAATTGGACTGGACTGCCAATACTGATGCTCTATGTAAGAAAGCTCAGAGCAGAATATACTTTCTGAGAAGGTTGGCATCCTTCAACATCTGCAGTAAGATGCTGCAGATGTTCTACCAGACGGTTGTGGCGAGTGCCCTCTTCTACGCGGTGGTGTGCTGGGGTGGCAGCATAAAGATGAAAGACGCCTCACGCCTGGACAAACTTGTTAAGAAGGCAGGCTCTATTGTAGGATTAAAGTTGGACAGTTTAACATCTGTGGCAGAGCGACGGGCACTAAGCAAACTCCTGTCAGTTATGAAGAATCCTCTGCATCCACTGAACAGTGTCATCTCCAGACAGATGAGTAGCTTAAGTAACAGACTTTTGTCACTGTCCTGCTCCACTGACAGACTGAGGAGATCGTTCCTCCCCTACACTATGCGACTCTTCAATTCCACCCGGGGGAGTAAATGCGAACATTAATTTTATTTTAATTCTTTTCATTTTTATTACTATTTATTTTAATATTGTTTCTTTGTATCAGTATACTGCTGCTGGATTATGTGAATTTCCCCTTGGGATTAATAAAGTATCTATCTATCTATCTATCTATCTAATAGGAATCACTGCAGGAGTAGTCCTTCCCAGTGATCCACCAAAAACTATGCTTATCTTCTGCACGGTGTTGTTATTTTTCCACCTCTGAAAGTTTCTGCCTACATTCTTGAACCTTCCTGATCTTGTAGAATGTACAGCCAACCTTCCTGGGACTTGTCTTATGCAGTGCTTTATGTACCTATGTGGCAGGTCGCTGTCAATCAGGCATCCAGCCCTGCCCATCTTTAAGATAATAAGCTGGATGCCACAATACTAGAATATTTCTGTGAGCTACTGTTAAGTTAAATATACTGTGATTATTTCCATTATGTGGTGCCAGGGTTTGTCTGCCACAGCAGGAATGCGTGCAGACTCAATTGATTTTTTTTAATTAAGCTTTGTAGAAACATCCATCCATCCATTATTCAACCCGCCATATCCTAACTACAGGGTCACGGGGGGTCTGCTGGAGCCAATCCCAGCCAACACAGGGGGCAAGGCAGGAAACAAACTCTGGGCAGGGCGCCAGCCCACCACAGGGCACACACACACACACCAAGCACACAATAGGGACAATTTAGGATTGCCAATCCACCTAAACTGCATGTCTTTGGACTGTGGGAGAAAACCAGAGCACCCGGAGGAAACCCACGCAGACATGGGGAGAACATGCAAACTCCACGCAGGGAGGACCCAGGAAGTGAACCCGGGTCTCCTAACTGCGAGGCAGCAGTACTTTTTTTTAGTTATTTATGCTCAGTTTTCATATCTCTATTTACACGCACACATCTCCCTGTGCCAAGACTGTTCACTTCACACCTCCAGCCGGAGTCCCCTGAATGTTGTCCCAGAAATCTCCCACTGGAGGTCAGCAGCCAGACTCTGTTGTGCTAAGTCCTGCCAACACGATTAAGGTTCCCTAGCAGCACAAACTATTATGAGGATCATTGTAGATCCACACTGTCATTTCCTTAGAGAATTTTAAAGGCCCAGATTAAGTCCCCATGTAGCCCTCTCTGGTCATGAGGTTTAATTCCCTTAACTTGTCAGAGTAGGACATGCCTTCCTAGGAGGCTCATCATTGTTTTTCTCTGTGAGCCTTTTAGATCTCCTGTGTCTTTTTTTGTAGTGCGATAATCAGACCTCCACATGGTAGTCCAGATACTGTGTCTTTAATACATCATAGGGCCTGAGCGTAATGTTTCTTGATTTTTTATTCAACAGGTCTTACAATATAAACTAACTTTTTATTTGCCTTTCGCATTGATTCCACACATTATATAAAAAATCAGAATGTGGTGTCAGCATAATCCCCTAAATCTTTTCCAGGCTGTCCCTTTTAAACCGGGGTTCCGCCCAGATTTTAGTGTTTTTTTGACGTTTATTTATGATGTTGCTTTTTTGTGATTTGATATATTTGTTAATGTAAATGTTTTGTTGTTTGTCTGTTTTTCAATTATCACTTTGAATAAATGTGGTGTGTTGTTTGGATCCCCTGTTCTGGATATTAAATAAAAGATTTTGTGGGATTATTGTGTTCTCACTTTGGTGTTTGATTAAAATGTTTTGGATTTGGCTTACTTTTGGGTTTTGTCTTAGTAGGCAAAATGTTGTTGTTATTTTAATCATTCTTTGCATCTTGCCTTCCTTAGAGTCTGATCCAATTCTGCTTTAAGACACACAAAAGATTTTTAAGTAATCAACAGAAGTTGAGACACCTGTCCAAATTGTTTGCTTCAACTTGCAAGACTTAATTGATTTTTATTGCTGCAGAACATCTGTAGGTACTAACCTATTTGTTTTTCACTGAAGAAGGCCCATATTCTGAAATGTTCTTTTTTAGTTTCTGTTAAGATAAGCTTTAAATTTAAATCTCTGGTAGTTTACTGCTTACCTTTTCATCATTTTAGGTCATTCACTGCATTTCAACTGATTAAATTTAAAGAGAAACTTGAAACACTGAGGTGTTCTAAAACATTTGGCAAGTAGTATAGAAGACAGAAAGATGAAGAGGAACAAGAAGAATAATCCTTAAAGCTATCAATTTTTTTAGTCCATATAAAATTAACAAATGTTACTCCATCGGGACTCAAATGTCCATTTAATACTCATAGGTTTTTGTTTTATGGAATGTGCATTTTTGTTAAGTCAGACCTAGGTGGTGAAAACAACTGAGTACATTTATACTATAAATCTGTATCCAATAGCAACTGGGTTTTAACAGCTTTGAATTTGCTGTAAAGGACTCAAAGCACTTCAGTAAAGTAAAAGAAGTGTGTTAATGTATATTCTTACATAATTTACTAACTACAGGTAATGTTTTTTGTGCCACACTGAAATTTAATGCCACTCCATAGAAAGTCCTCACCCACTTATACAGACACAACATCCTAAGTGCTCTTAATCACTTTACTGATTTTATTATTGTTTTTTTCAATTTCAGACTAATCCAAAAATAAACTTGGATGGTTTATAACTCTCTGCCCTGATGAGTTCGCTTTCAGTTGGATGCAGGATTTTTGTATTTTAATTATTACAAAGCCTTCATTGTGGAGACAAGGAAAAAAAAAAAATAGTGCGGCAGCCTGAGAGAAATGAAAGACTCGACATTAATTCGAAAAAAAGAGATTGCCACATAGAATGAATAAGATGACTAAAACAAAGTGGGGAAAGAAAATTAGGGAAAATGTGGCATTCAAGAAGCCACCGATACAGCTCAGAGGTAAATTGATGTGCTATACAATGGAATATTTCAGATGTTCTAAAGAAGTGTTTTATTAAATTAACATATACAGTACATATTGCCAAAGTAGTTGAGTTTGGAGAAAAAATGACTGTGCTTATGTACTGTATATGTGTGTATGCGCATATTTCTTCCCGTCAATATGTTAATATTCTACACTTATGTGCACATTATTTTAATATTGAATTATTTTTTTTTATTTAATTGTCATTAAACTAATATGCGTGCATTTTCTGATATTAGTTAATGTTTTAAGTCAGACTTTAGACACATATGTGACAAATGAAATTTAGTGTGAATAAATTACAATGCAATACAATACAAGTAATTTTTGTTTAGCCCAAAATCATACAAGAAGTGCCGCAATGGGCTTTAACAGGCCCTGCCTTTTGACAGCCCCCTAGTTTTGACTTTCTAAAAAGACAAGAAAAAAATCCCAAAAAAAACCCTTGTAGGAAAAAATTGGAAGAAACCTTGGGAAAGGCAGTTCAGAGAGAGACCCTTTTCCAGGTAGGCTGGGCGTGCAGCGGGTATCAAAAAGAAGCGGGTTAATACAATACAATACAATACACAGAACAAAACACAAGTCATCCTCAATGCAATATAATAGCAAAATAAAAATATTACAAGTACAGAGCAGAATTTAACAGTAGATGATATCCCATAGTATGATTTTGGATTTGTTTATAGAGTCCTGGAGACCTCAGCCATCAAGGTGACTCCCCCTATTGGCCGTTCCACAGCTGAGACAGCGCTTGGACAGCTGATCCAATGAAAGGACCCCTCTACCCCATGATTCCTGTGATCCACCATCAGGGATGACTTTACCTTAGGCAGGCAAAACAACTTGGCAGGTAGGCAGTGGCACTAAGTGCCACATTTGAGTACCGAGTAGAGAAATAGAATAGGTGAGGGTTAGTATCAAACTATAACTATCATGTTACTTATAATTAAGTGCTAATGACCAACAACAGAGATGCAGTCTGTACAGTTAATCAGCAGCTCTAGTCAGGATATGCTAAACTGAAGTAGTGAGTCTTCAGCCAGATTTTAAAAGCTGAGACTAAAGGGGCATCTCTTATAGTAGCAGGAAGACCATTCCACAGTTTTGGGGCCCTGTAACTAAAAGCTCGACCTCCCACTGTTATTTTATTAATCCTTGGAATCATAAGCAGACTGGCATCTTGAGATCTTAATGTGCCCTCTGGTTTGTAAGTCATGATAAGTTCAGACAAGTAAGCCGGACCTTGGCCATTTAAGGCTTTATATATTAAAAGGAGGATTTTGAAATCTGTCCTAAACTTAACTGGGAGCCAGTGTAAAGGATTTAAGAACTGGAGTTATGTGTTTGTATTTTCTTGTTCTTGTAATAATTCTTGCAGCAGCATTTTGGATTAACTGGAGGCTGTATAAAGAACAGTTTGAACATCTAGTGAACACCACATTGCAGTAGTCAATCCTACTAGAAATAAATATATGAATTAACTTCTCAGAATCCTGTTTATTTAGAAAGTGCCTTATTCATGTGAATGAATCCTAGACTTAGGAAGTAACAATATTTCATATCAATACACAAATGATGTTCTGAAATTTGAAATTATACCTTATTAAAAGGACTTAAGACTCAAGTTTGACAAATCAGTGCCCACAACCAGGTAATATACAGGGATGATCAGAAAGGCTTATGGGATGTGTACAGTATACAGCTGGACGTGTTTGAGTTCATGTCAAGTGATTCCACTTGATCTATACTATGCACTGGTGACGTCTCATCTGGAATGTTGTTTGCAGGGTTGGTCTTCATATTACACAAATTACCAGTGGGGGGAACACTGAGCACTAAATTTCCAGAAACAATGGCACCAACACAGTCCTGGCTTAAAAAAAGAGTTTTATTTAATGGTATTACCTTGTCACAGGTTTCTTTTTTCAGTCAACACAATACATGTCAAGATGGTCCTTTTCCTCATTCCCAGTGGGTGCAGCAATGCACTGTATCAGCACTCCTCCACTTCTCCAATGCAAGCCTTGTCCATCTCCTACAGACTGAGGTGAGTTGGTTTCTTTTATGTTGGACCAGGGAATAATTCTGGTGCTACAGCTCTGCAGAGCATAAACAATTCTGGCTCATGCAGAAGCTCTACAAAACAGAGAGGTTCTCTCCTGGCAGTGCCCTTTGGTAGCACCCAAATACACTGATAGGGCTGTCCTTCTGAACTATGAGTCCCATGGAACCCTGCAAATACCCAAACTGGGACCATGTCAGAGGAGCACTGCCACCTATCATATTGGTATACAGTCTCTCCCAGTCCAACCATTATTCTTTCCCCATGACTGAGATAAGAACTGGGAACCATACTGATGGTTTGCACTTCCATTCCACCTGTCCTTTCATAATAACCTCCCAGCCAGGTAAGATGCCACCTTCTATCACAGTCAGGATGCCACTACATCCCATACAAAATTTTGAGGATTTGCTAAGCTAGAAAGTCCAGCGACAAACTTTTAGATTTATTCTAGAACTGCATGGTATGATGCATGAGGAGACACTGAAAGGAATTTAATGTTTTCCATTTAAGCAAAGATAAAGAAAAGCATTTATAATAATGGTTGAAATTTTGAATGGAGTTAGTATGGTGGATCCAAGTTATTACTTTTAAATTTGTTCTTTAACAAGAACATGTTGAATGGATGTGAACTAGATAAAGACATATTTTTCCAGAAATGTTAGAAACACAAAGAACCATCTAGACATTGGATGATTTACAGAGTATTGTTGTAGACTGTAGTGCACTGGAGATCTTCATATACTGATCTCATGATATTTTGCAAAACTTCAGGTGAAAAGGGATTGATGAGCTTTATTTGGCTGAATCTTCAAAATTTTCCTGTTTTTTATGATATACTGAATGCAACTGCTTACCCAGAAAAATATTCATTTTTAGATTATATGAAATTTTCTTTGCATCTGGTGCTGCTAGCCTGTTCCTGGTTGGATGGACAGGTCCTGCAATGTTCTTCGCAGATTGTGTCTCCACATTGCTTCAGCTTTTAAAGTTCCACCTTAGGGCTTGAAGGATACACAATTTAGAAATGTGTGAACGTGTATATGTTACTGACTTGGAGCAGTCATCATTATTATCATGACCCAGGTTGATTACTTATGTACAATAAGATTTACCACTTTGTTCATTTAACAAAAAGGGGAAATCTTTATATATAACACACTACCGTGGCTGTCTGTTTGTCTGTCCAGGATTTTAAATCACCTGTAGCCTGCAAACTGTTTGACCTATTGACCCGAAATTTGGTACACATATACTACGTGACATCTACTATCCACTTTCGGGGGTGATGACTGACCCCCAAGATTATTTCTTTTCTTATTTTTAATTTATTTTATTGTAGAATCAGCTCTCGGCAACTCTCTGGTTCAAAACATATCTACAAAATCAAACTCCTATCTTTACAGCTACACTAAGTTTTTCAATGGCAAAGACATGTTCACTAGCCCGAAAACTGGTCAAGAGATGACCCATGGAGGTGTGGACTACAGTTTTATATGGCTAAACCCTTTCGTTTAGCCAATCCCCATGTACACCTTGTGAGGTTCTTCAATCATTAGTGATGGTGAATTGCACTCCATGCATCAACTCCTATTCAGGTTTAGCATTTGGCATATCTACCTTCAAACTCTCCGTATAAAAGCATGTCAGCAATCACACTGCGCCAGCTGCTCATTCCCCTTACAGTTAAGTGAAACAGTGAACTTTCTCTGTATTTATTTTAATTACAATTTACACTACACGTGTATTTACTAGCAACCTTTTTAAAGTTCTCAATCAAATGCTCTGTTTGTTTCTGTTTTCTGGAGTGGCCATAAACTGTTTCCAGTTTGAGTTCGTAGAAGCTCCCTGACAGATAGTCCTGCAAACACTGGTGCAGCTTTACTCCACCACCATATTGTCCCTCAGAGGAGCACAAAAACAGTGGTCCTTTACCACTATAACTATTTATATTTCTAGTTATAAGCTACAAATAGCTTTAAAACATTTTTCAATGGAATCAGGACTTGACTTATCACACATACCTTCTGATAGATTCTCCATCCCTTTGGCCCCACCAGTATTGTCATTCAAAAAAAATGCAGAAGTGATAACAGCATGGCAAAGCACTGGAGCATCCCTTCAACGCAGGTAGAAACAAACTCTAGCAATGCTTGAAGACATCTTCTGACTCATGTCAATGTAATTCTGTAACGACACTGACAAGTTACTGTACATCAGCCAGGGATGAACCACCCAAGTGTGAGCTGGCATTACATCACTAGTGGCAAAGTTGCATGCTTTTGTCATTTTTTGTACACTGAGTCATTCCATTTCTCTCTTAGGAAAAGAAAGATGCAAATATTACATTTAAAGCCCAGCAGATGAACAGGCAATAGGCACCCATTGTTGGCAGTGGGGGTGAGAAGTTAAAAGGCTGTCTGCAGATTGTAGGTATTTGCTGGATTGCAAAGGAGTCACCACTTTGAAGTTTTTGGCTGGTTCAGATAACAAACAATACCAAATTGTGATAACAGAACTGCTCCCTCCTTGGAGGATGTCTGTATTTACTTGACTTGGCAATTAACATGTTTGACAATATTGGTTTCTAAACAGCAGATCTGTACTCATTAATGGTTGGTAACAATACATTTTGTTAACTTGTGTTTGTCATTATTTGTTAAACCCAGGGAATTTAGATGTGCCATTGTTTAATCTGATTGTCCAGAACTGATACTGTAATTGCAGGGACTGAAGGAGATTTAATCCCTGGCCAGGAGAAGGCAAAGTGAGAGGGACAGTCCACTGAGAACACTGCCAAGACTCACAGAGAGCACAGAGGCTCACTGGCAGACTGGGGTACCTGGCTGGCACGACGGGAGGCACAAGGACAGCAAGACTTACTTCCAGGGAGGAACAGACAGCTCCACAAGGAGACGCCAGTTGTGAATCCAGCGAGAGAGGGTTAGATTACCTGTAAGTGTGACCAGACACCTGTCACACTTTTCCAACTAGTGTGGCAAAAGATGAGCAGCTTCTTTGAAAGACAGCGAGATGCCTCAAAGAGTCACATAAAGAGTTGAGCATTCATCCATTGTAGTACTTGGTGGCAACGCTACAATACATTTTATGATGCATGCAGTTACACAAAATCACTCTGATAGTACACCACCTGTTATGTACGCATAATTACATAATTATGTCAGTAAAATTACTTTTCAATACAAATTAATTAGACTTGTGTCCAATTAAGGCTCCATTTCTTATATACTTAAGAACATAACATTTGAAACAAAAACAATTCAAGAAAGAAGGCTTAAAATTCAACCTGAAAAAGAATTTACTAAAGTGTTACATTCTCTCAGCTTTGGGCTATGGGTGTGAAACACGGATTAAGAGTTGTATCGGGGTGAATGATGAGGAAAGGCAAGTCCAAATGCTTGGGGCGTCACCTGGGCAAAGCACCATTTAATTCTGACAAAAAAGAAAAAAACGTTTAAATAAAACACAAATTAAACAAAATAAAATAAAATAAAAAACAAATAAAACGAGTGAGGGTAGAATGGAGTGTGAGATTGACAGGCAGATTGTTGCGTCGTCCGCAGTGATGCGAGCTCCGCATCGGTCTGTCGTGGTGAAAAAGGAGCTGAGCCGTAAGGCAAAGCTCTCAATTTACCAGTCGATCTACGTTCCTACCCTCACCTATGGTCATGAGCTATGGGTAGTGACCGAAAGAACGAGACTGTGAATACAAGCGGCTGAAATGAGTTTCCTCAGCAGGGTGTCAGGGCTTTCCCTTAAAGATAGAGTGAGAAGCTCAGTCATCCGGGAGGGGCTCAGAGTAGAGGTTATCGAGAGGAGTCAGATGAGGTGGCTCGGGCATCTGATCAGGATGCCTCCTGGACGCCTCCCTGGTGAGTCTAACCGGGAGGAGGCCCCGGGCAAGAGCCAGGACATACTGGTGGGACTATGTCTCCCGGCTGGCCTGGGAACACCTCGGGATTCCCCCGGAAGAGCTAGAAGAAATGGCTGAGTTGAGGGAAGTCTTGGCCTCTCTGCTCAAGCTGCTGCCCCCGCAACCCGATCTCAGATAAGTGGAAGAGGATGGATGGATGGATGGATAAAACACATGCTTGATGGTGCTCTCTCGCTGGGACAATTCCCCTCTTTTATACAGGACACACACTCTGTCTTGAGGTATTTAACTGTCAGGTCTGAAAAGAGACACCACCTTCCAGAAGAGTCTCCATTTTATACTTGTCGAACCAGAAGGGGGTGGAGCTTCCTCTGCTTTATTGCCCTTAAGGAAGGTGACCTTCTGGCACACATGTGTGACAGAGTAAAGATCTGAAATGGTGCTACTGAAGAATTCTACAAATAAGCTGGATGGACAAAGTAACTACAATGAATACATAGAAACATTTATGAATAGATTTAACACAAAGAAAAATGGAGTATGCTGGGCATATTATAATGGGGTCAGTGGGCAGTTGGGCCTTGAATATCTTACAGACAAGCATGGGCAGTAAAAAAAAAAAAAACAAACAAATGAAGACCAAGAAGAACCTGACTAGTTGAAATTAGGGAAAGATCAGGAGTAAAAAACTATGGAGAAATAAAGAGGCCAGCTGAAAACTGAGTAAGATGGAGAGTCACGATGGTTAACCCTTTGATAAAGAACAGCACCTGATGATGATGATGATAATGAATATGATGATAATGATGAAGAACTTAGGACGAATAAGAGGAGAACATTCAGTCCATCAAGCTTGTTTGGTTAGCCAATAGCTATGCTGTCCCATATCTCATCCATATATTTTTCAAAAGCAGTCAAGGCTAAACTGCATCACTCTGGCACTTTGTTTCGAATTCCCATAACATTTTGTGAAAATTGCTCTCAGCTTACGTCTTCAATTCATTTTCTCAGAACTTCCCATAGTTTCCTCAGGTACTGTGACTAGGCAAAAAAAAAAAAACTGAATGAAACTGCATTATTATTTGTTATAGGCTTTATTTATATTATTTATTTTTATAGGTTTATACTTCTGCGCTGTAGGTACACTGAAATCTGTGTTGCCTATGCCTTATCTATGATGTAGCCTGACGCTCACCTCCTTCAAAATGTGATTACGCATCTCATCAACTTGAGTCCTACAAAGACCAATATGACTCTAATTAATCAGTTTGGTAACTATCTATTTACTGAAACACGTTTCCACTCATCTTTCAGTTTGACAAATGCATGAAAAACTGAAAAAATGATAGGGACAAATACATTCATCTATGGAAGAAAATGTGTAGCGAGAGGAGTGGTGATCCTGGAGGGCAAAAACATTTGCTTTTCTTGCATGGTACAAACATTGCCAAATAACGTTCAGGATAAACTGTTTTCAATGGTGTAGGCTACATGCACAGCTATGGCACAGGCTCAATGCATTCATATAAATCAGCCTTAATTCTGCTTGGGTTCGGGAGTACTGGAGCATATCCGGGCAGCATCAAGCACGTCAGGAGACAATATTGGATGGGGAGACCATTTGATTATAGAACCCACTCATGCCTACACCCACAAGGCCAATTTAAAGCATAAATGAATCTGACATGCATATCTTTTGAATGTGGGAGATAAAGCAGAGTACCTGGAGAAGCCACTTGCAGCAGGTAACCTGGAGTGGGTGTTGAACTCCGGATGTTGGATTCATGAGGAGGCAGCCACTACAGAGCACTGCAGCACCACTCCATGTCTAAGTCTACATTCTTTATTGCTCCAGAGTAATTTTGGCATAAACAGCTTTGTGAAAACTGTAATTATGTCATCCAAACTTGGCCTGTGCCTTCTCTTTTTTGTTTACAATTTAGAAATAGGAGACCAGACACTGCGTGTATTTGGGCTCCTAGTTTAATTGAACACATTGTCCTTTTGTTATTTTTTTAATTTACTATACTTCTACAAAAATTCCCTGAGTTCTTTTCACTTTTTATGGAATCTAACAAAGATTTTTGTGCTCTATTCACAGGAAATAATTAGCTTTCTCTGCCAATTTCTAAAGATTTTGTTGTGTTATTTCTTTTGCAGCATCTGTTATTAAAGTAGCCTCTTGAAGATGAACCTATGGACGTGAGTTGATGTGAACTGCGAGCTCCTCTATCGACACATTGGTATAAGCGCTGGTGTCTTTTGTCTGTTGTTTCTCTTTGTCAAGCAAAGTACTAAAAGGAATGTGAAGACTGAGATTTAAAGTACAGTCATCATGTATAGTGACTCTCTTTATATTCTTTTTCATTTTCTATTAAATAAAATATTTTAATTTATTTTTCATGTTAAATTGTTTCTTAAATGTATGGGACTAGTTATGAACATACTACCGAGTGTGCATGTACCTAGGCAGGGCAGAATGAAAGAACAGAGAGACACATTTTTCATTAAATATTGTTTTAAAAAACAATAACCCCCAGCCCCCCTGAAACCCCCATTTTGCCTCTCCATGTGAGGCTAGACCGCACTTCATGAAGTCCCTGTCCTCTGGCATACCTACAGACAGAGCACGTCCAAAGCAAAACACGCCCCCCAGCAGTGTTGTATAAGGAATAAAACTGAGATATCTAAGGACAATACTGTCCAACTACTATAAAGTACTGCATAATTTTAAACATTCTGAAAGAGTAAACCAAGGGAATAATGTTAAATAGTAGCCATGGATAAGCAGATAATATGTGATAATAAATCGTAATACAATAAACCAAGGGTATAACATTAATCAAACCATCCTTGGGAAAATATATATGTACTAGCAGAATACCCGCGCTTCGCAGCGGAGAAGTACTGTGTTAAAGAAGTTATGAAAAATAAATTTTAAAAATAACGTAACATGATTGTTAATGTAGGCTAATTGTTTTGCCATTGATATGAGTGTTGCTGTCATATCTCTATATATCTATATCTATATATATATATATATATATATATATATATATATATATATATATATATATATCTATATATATATAGGAAAATACCCACACTTGGCAGCGGAGAAGTAAAAAGAAAAGGAAACATTTTAATAATAACGTAACATGATTGACAATGTAATATGAACATATATATAAAGTCAAAACAAGAATATATAAAGTCATTCCAGAATATATAAAGTCAAAACTTGAATATATAAAGTCACTGTCGGAATATATAAAGTCAAAACTTGTTTCTGAATATATAGCTCAGCTCAGAGCGAAATGAGGTGAATGGGAGGGGAGATGATGACGTGACTCCTCCACCCGCCTTAACTGTCAATCCCCCCATGAACACAGTCTCTAGGAATTTGCATAAGCACAGTCTTTCACCAGCAATTTGAACTTAGTTAGAAAGTGATCAAAACTGTCGTTTATACCCTGCGTCCTCTCATTAAACTTGTATCAGCACGGCATTAGCCGTGGGCATGACAAACGCCAGCGGCAGCATGTCTATAAACTTAATTTAAACTTTAGATTTACACCGTGCTTTGTTTCCGAAGTAGCTGCAGGCATGAATATGCTTGTACAGTATGTGTCACTCGCTCGCTTCTTATTGTTTCGCTGCCTTCTCAATTGTATAATGCATGTTTTCTTCAGCGCTTTTTGGAGCCCTTCCTGGTTTTCTATGTAATGCGTTGACAGTCAGTTCACGTGATTACGTGGGAGGCGTGATGATGTCACACGAAACTCCGCCCCCCCGGCCATCGAGCTCAACTCCATTACATTATATGGAGAAAAATAGGTTCCAGTTATGACCATTACGCGTAGAATTTCGAAATGAAACCTGCCCAACTTTTGTAAGTAAGCTGTAAGGAATGAGCCTGCCAAATTTCAGCCTTCTACCCAAACAGGACGTTGGAGAATTAGTGATGAGTCTGTGAGTGAGTGAGTCAGTAAGGGCTTTGCCTTTTATTAGTATATATATATATATATATATATCTACAGTGGTGCTTAGTACTAGGTTGTTGTACCGTGTTAGCCATTACGAATGTAGAGAAAAGCCAAGCAAAATTACACCTTTTATTGGCTAACTAAAAAGATTACAATATGCAAGCTTTCGAGGCAACATCTTCAGGCAAGATGTAGTAGGGGCCCGAGTTGCCTCGAAAGCTTGCATATTGTAATCTTTTTAGTTAGCCAATAAAAGGTGTCATTTTGCTTGGCTTTTCTCTACAGTTGTGCTTGAAAGTTTGTGGACCCTTTAGAATTTTCTATATTTCTGCATAAATATGACCTAAAACATAATCAGATTTTCACTCAAGTCCTAAAAGTAGATAAAGAGAAACCAGTTAAACAAATGAGACAAAAATATTATACTTGATCATTTATTTATTAAGGTTATCTGCTTATCCATGGCTACTGTTTAACATCATTCCCTTGGTTTACTCTTTCAGAATGTTTAAAATTATACAGTACTTTATAGTAGTTGGACAGTATTGTCCTTAGATATCTCAGTTTTATTCCTTATACAACACTGCTGGGGGGCGTGTTTTGCTTTGGACGTGCTCTGTCTGTAGGTATGCCAGAGGACAGGAACTTCATGAAGTGCGGTCTAGCCTCACATGGAGAGGCAAAATGGGGGTTTCAGGGGGGCTTAGGAGAGATTTCTAATCTATCCTTTTAATCTTTACAATTGTAAGTGCCAACATAACAATAGGCTTCATGAAATTAAGGTCAAAGCTATCTTAATTTAAGACTGCAAAATGTCAAAAAAGTTCAGAAGCAATGTCTCTATGACCAAACAGTTACCTCTGTGAGCTGGAATGTTAAAGGTCTCAATCAAGAGTTAAAGAGAAAGAAAGTATTCTCTCACCTAACAAGTCTAAAAGCTAAAAAGTATTTCTTCAGGAGGCCAACTTATTAAGCAAGGATCAGTTTCATTTGCAGAGACATTGGACTGGCCAAATATTACATTCCAGCTATACAAAGAAAACTAGAAATGTGGGAATTCTTATGCATAGAACAATTTCCTTTATAGTATCAGATGTAGTATCTGATTCTAAAGGGCGATATGTGATCATCATAGGCAGCTTATTTAACTGTAAATAACAACATTATTTCAGACTACTTCAAACTAGAATGTGGTACTAGACAAGGATGCCCATTGTCATCACTACTATTTAAAATCACCATTGAGCCATTGGCTGTTCACGTTCAAAATAAATCAGAGGTAAAAGGGATTTTCAGAGAAGGACTGGAACAGAAAATATCACTATATTCAGATGAAATTGTACTAGATATATCAGATCCACGAAATACTGTGCCTGTAGTCCTAACAGCACTAGCAGAATTTCAAAAGATTTCTGGACTAAAAATGAATTTTAAATGAATAAAAGTGAACTCTCCAGCACACAATATTAGATTGACCACCTTCCCTTTTATCATCACAGATCAGTTTAAATATCTAGGGGTAAACATCAGAAGTAAACATAAAGCTCTTTACCAACAAAAGTTTGCTGTTCTGCATGGGAAAACTTAAGCGAGACTTGCATAGATGGTCTACCCTTTATCTCACTTTAGCTAGAAGAATTAACATTGTCAAGATGAATATCCTTCCTAAGCTTCGTTTTCTTTTTCAAAGCATTCCCATATACATTAACAAATATTTTTTAAGAAATTAGATTCAATCATAACCTTATTTATTTGGAATTCAAAATATCCACACATCCAAAGGGCAACCCAATAAAAGCCTATGGCAGAAGGTGGCATGGCTCTGCCTAACTTTCAATTTTGTTACTGGGAAGCAAACATACAAACTATAAAAACCTGGACATGGACACAAATAAATGAACACACACAGGCTTGGTCTGCATTAGAAATAAAATCCTGCAGTACTTCATTATATTCCTTGTTTTGTACCCCAGTATATATGAGTTATTGTCAATATACTAACAACCCAATTCTGCTTCATTCACTCAGAATATGGAACCAATGTAAGAAGTACTTCAAGACAGAGAAGCTTTTCTGTGGCACCTCTGTGTGATAACAACCTTTTTCCACCCTCTCAAACATGCACAGTTTTTAATGTTTAGAAAACATTCTGGATCAAATCACTTAGAGATTTGTACGTAGATAATTTCTTTGCATTCTACAAACAATTACACTCCAAATTTAACTTTCCATCACCACAATTATTCCACTACCTCCAAATTAGAAACTTTGCTAAACAAAATCTGGTCAGTTCTCCACACCTTCCACCTACTTCTATTCCGGAAGAAATACTGATCAGTCTTGAGCACTCAGACAGCATTTATATAATATATAAAGACATGTAAAGTCCCTTTCTTTCAATGATCCCAGAGTACAGTGAGAAAAGGATTTATTACTCAACATTTCAAAAAAGGAGTGGAAGGCAGCCATGCACAGAATTCACTCTACCTCCATATGCGCACAGCATACAATTATTCAACTTAAAATCTTTTATTGAGCACCTCTGTCTTGTTTAAAATTGCCAAAATGTTTCCAGGGCAAGATCCAACCTTTGATTGTTGCAATCGAGCTCCAGCCTCATTGGGCCACATGTTTTGGGTGTGCACCAAATTAACATCATTCTGGATCAAAATCTTTAAATGCCTTTCAGATAGCCTTGGTGTCACAATCACTCCTAACCCATTAATATCTCTGGGTGTACTCCCAGAAGGGCTTAAAGTGGAGAAGGACTTCACTATTGGCACATAGACTTATCTTGCTCAACTGGAAGAATCCTAACCCACCTCTTTTAAGTCAGTTGGCAACTGATGTTATATACTATTTGAAGTTGGAAAAAAATCACATTCTCACTTAGAGGATCTGTTCAAAACTTTGGCAGGATCCAATTAATAACATTTTAGAATAAGCACTTAAATTGGGGAAAAGGATTTTTTTCCCCATTTTTTCTACTTTTAAAGTTTTACTCTGGCTGTTGGCCTTGCTCTCTTTCTCATGGGTGGGGGTTGATTTGAATTTAGTTTTGTCAAGTTTGATTTGCTTGTATGAAATGTGAGTTGCTTTTAATAAATTCAATAAAATGTTAAAAAAAAAAAAAAAAGAGGAGAAAAATAGCGTGTGCCCCCTCTCAACCTGGGGTGGTAGTACCTGCTTCAAATGGGTCTGGAGGATGTTCCACAGATGTGCATGCATGACAAGGATTGTACAACGCCAGTGCTTCGCAGGACAGAACACAAGAAGGAACCCTGGATAGTCCAAAATCCTTCAAAACGGTAAACTACTGCAAGTAATTGTAATGTTTGGAAGTATATGTATCCTCAGTATACGGACCTTCAAACAAGCTGGGATGCCCCTGCATCGGAGCGATGAGGTAGGCGCCAGACAGCCATTGCAATATTTAACATCCATTTGCAAATTCTGGGTGCATACCGCCTTCACTCAGTCACTTGACTTCTCATTTGTTTAAACAATGTCAGAATCAACTGATCGTGAGTTAATGGAAGGTTCCTTCTTCGGGAACAGGGTAATTTTCAAAGGGGCTTTGGCCAGCACAGTCGCCAGATCTGATACCACCAGACTTTTTCCTTTGGGATATGGTCAAAGGAAAAGTCTATCAGAACAAGCCTCGCACTGTGGAAGATTTGAAGGAAAACATCCAACATGAAATAGCTGCTATTCCCCCGATACATTCAGGAACATGGAGTAGCGTGTTGAAATCTGTCTGGCAGAAAACCACTTCTAGCATCACATGTAATGCAATTGATTACACACATATACATCAATGTATATAGCGGATTTTTTTTGGTTCAGATTGCTTCATCTTATTGGGAGTTACAACAGAATATTCGGGGCCTCTTTCAAGTGAATCTCCCTGTATTTATTAATTTTCTGTAGCTATTTAAGTTCATGTTTATACTCATTCAGTGGTTTTCCACCTCAGAGAATACATTTTTCCTAACATTATTTTATTTTAATGTTGCTACATTTAAACATTTTTTTTTATTTCATCATGGGTGCTGCCCTGTCCATTTTTTGTTGCTATGACAATGTTTCACAGAATCCCCCTGTGCTGTGTGAGTTCAATTATTTAACCATATGAAGGTTAGCATAAGCACTTCCACTCTATTCTATACTGTATAAAAACCTAAGAACGTTTGGCAATCTTTTCTTTAATGTGTTACTGATTATAAGACTTTGCTTTTCTTTATTTAGACTTTAATTTTTGACTTGTCCCTTGGCTAAATGAAAAATAGTCTTGATTTCCAACTAAAAATCTTGGCACAGCTTTTGTTTAAGTCTCCTTTCCTGGTCCAATGTAAAAAGCAGATTTCCATCTCTTTGTGGTTGGACAGCCAACTAGAATAACTAGAACAGCTAAATAACCAAACAGGCTCATTTTTGGGAGCCGGCAGGACACCTCAGAATCCCTGAGATAATGTGCAAACTCCAGGCAAATCGTACCTGGAAATATAGTGGTGAGGTGACAATGGTATCCTGAAAATAAACTAGGTTTGGTGCAATTAAAAATAAATTTAAAATAAATGGAAACTGTGAAGACACCTGAAATAATCATTTTAAATTTGCAATTCTTATTATGACTATAACACTATTCATGAGATTAATACCTGCCTAATGAATTATTCATTTTTTCCACTTAAAAGTTGTAATTCGCGAATATTGTATTCGTCTTAGGCATGACAAACGCCAGCGGCAACGTGTCTATGAACCTAATTTAAAGTTAAGCTTTACACCCTGCTTTCCTATTCGTTTGCATAAGCACAGTCCTTCACCAGCAATTTTAACTCCGTTACAAAGTGATCAAAAGTCTCGTTTATACCCTGCGTCTTCTTATTAAACTTGTATCTTGCAAATATCATATTCGTTGTAGGCATGAGAAACGCCAGCAGCAGCCTGTCTATGAACTTAATTTAAACTTTAGGTTTACACCATGCTTTGTTTCCGAAGTAGCTGCACTTATGAATATGCTTGTATGCGTCACTCGCTTCATATTCTTTTGCTGCCTTCTCAATTGTGTAATGCGTTTTTTTGAACAGGTTTCATTCATCATAGTGATCACTACCCAAATCGGTACTCGTGAATCTAAGATGTTTAACAGGCATTTCCGGTATTAAGTTGTGGATTTGCCTGCGAATATTTAGCGGCAGCGTGTCTATGAACTTAATTTAAACTTAAGCTTTACACCTTGCTTTCCTATTGATATGTGTACAAAGGCTTGTTCAGTGTCAAAGGGTTTCCGCAGCAGCTGCACTTATGAATATGCTCAGCACAGTCCTTCACCCGCGAATAGGTAGTGGCAGAGTGTCTCCCGCACCATCTTCTTGCTTATGCATCTTCGTTTGCATAAGCACAGTCCTTCACCCGTGAATATTTACCTTATATGGGCAGGCACTCAAATACGTGGGAGGCGTGATGATGCGGGACGCAACTCCACCTCACACGGCGACCGAGCTGCAGGCTATGGCCGTATATATGGACGAAAGTAGGTTCCAGTTATGACCGTTATGCGTAGAATTTCAAAATGAAACCTGCCTAACTTTTGTAAGTAAGCTGTAAGGAATAAGCCTGCCAAATGTCAGCTTTCTACCTATACGGGAAGTTGGAGAATTAGTGATGAGTGAGTGAGTGAGTGAGTGAGTGAGTGAGTGAGTCAGTCAGTCAGTCAGTCAGTGAGGGCTTTGCCTTTTATTAGTATAGATACCTTCCAAATAATGAACTGCTCTTCTATTTTACCTTAAGATGGCCTTAAGAAAAACTGGATGTCTAAGTGACACCAGCACCATTCATTTCCATCATCTTGCACTGCTGTTTAAATCTTTTCTAGTTAGATCTCATCAAAAAGCTCAGTCAGTTTTTACTTGGACTGATACTTTGTGACTGAAAAACCCTTGTGCTATTCCTAATATTATTCTAAGACTTTCTTAGTTGTGTGGTGTGCATCATTACTCTAACTGAACACATAATACAAGAGAGCATTTTCAATTTCATTTAATTCAGGATGACGGTAGACAGAACTTATCCTAGCAGCACTTAGCATTAAGCACAAAAGAGTACCAAACTGTTGCAGGGCCACTCATACACGCATTGGGCCATGTGGACTTGTCGATTATCCTAGATGAGGAAGGAAAACTGAAATCGCCAAAGGAAACCCACGCAGGCATGTCAAGCACATGGCAACTCCATATGGGCAATGACTGAGAACCCAGAACAGTGCATCCATGAGGCAACAGCAGCCCTATGAGCTATGCTGCTGTGTAACACAAAAATGGACACACTGCTGTCATCATGGGAGGCACCTGAAAGATTACAGTCTTTAGATGATCTAACTGTATCAAAGACCTTAGTGTGTGCCATGAAAACAAACCTCTCCGCATGATGATTATGATTGTTACCCCATAGAGAAACACAAAAACATGAAACCAAGACACCCAAAAATGTAATTACCTCCCAGTAATCACACCTTAGATGAATTATAAAATCAGAAACAATTTATAAATATACAATTTATAACACAAAACTAAGGAAAACTAAAGAAACTGAATATAAAACCCAGATATAAACCTTAAATGAATTAGTAAATTTACAACAGCCTGCCATAATATTAAACTAAATAAAAAGGGAAGAATACAAAAAGTGCTAAATAAATAAACCAAGGTAAAGATCCCTAATGAATAGTATAAACAAGGAGAGAAGTGAACTGAGTAATGCAAAAGCCAAAACCAAAAACAGTACCAAAAATAAATAAAAGCCCATAATTTACCAGTCTAGATCTGATGAACACACTAAAAGCCAAAATCTCACATAAATAACCAAGAAACTTCCCACTTTCTTTTTCTTCTTCTTTTGGTTGCTCCTGTTAGGAGTTGCCACAGCGGATCATCTTTTTCCATATCTTCCTGTCCTCTGCAACTCGCTCTGTTACACCAATCACCTGCATGTCCTCTCTCAGCACATCCCAAATCTTCTCTTAGGCCTTCCATTTTTCTACCTGCATGTCTTGGCTAACAGTACTGGTGGCGGTTGTTGTTAACCCAGGCCTCAACAAATCCGGTATGGAAATCTCTATTGTTGTCCACATATTGATTTGGCAAAATTTTATACCGGATGCCCTTCCTGACATAATCCTCCCCATTTATAGAGGCTTGGGACTGGCAATAAGAAACACACTGGTTTGTGCATCCCCTGTGGCTGGATTAATGGACCAAAAAGCAATGGGCCAAAAGTAATGCCACAGTAAAGAACGGAGAGTGACACTCTCTTTTTTGCCCTCAAATGACTGCACTAAAGTTAGCAGCACCATCTGAGTCAAAATTGGAGGCCACAGTTCCTTTAGCTCTAATCTTAAATTGGAATAAGGAAACAAGTAACAGGGGTGGCACGGTGGCGCAGTGGTAGCGCTGCTGCCTCGCAGTTAGGAGACCCGGGTTCACTCCCCAGGTCCCCCCCATTGACCTGTGTCTGCGTGGGTTTCCTCCGGGCGCTCCGGTTTCCTCCCACAGTCCAAAGACAAGCAGGTTAGCCCTGTGTTGGCTGGGACTGGCTCCAGCAGACCCCTGTGTTCGGATTCAGCGGGTGTGAAAATGGATGGATGGATGGAAACAAGTAACAACTAAAATAAACACAATTATAAAAAGGGCAAAAAAAAAAATGTGAAGGAAAGATAAGGCCAGGATCATGGCATTAACAGTTAGTGGTACAGACTGCAGTAGGTGGCAGTAGCTTTGATTGAAATTAGAATCGGGTGATGTTGCTAAGTCAAAAATTTCAAGCCAAGTATCAGAACTAAAAAGGCTAATAGTACAGGGAAGCCTGGCAACCAAAAATTGAAAAGAACACGTAATGCGAGCCATACTTGTAAATTGTACTCGAAAAGCGGGCAAAAAATTCATTAACAGAAATTCAAAAGCAACCAGGAATGAACAGAAAGGGTGTTTGGGAGAATCCAGTCTTGGACAATGGGGATGTGTTTGACACTGACCTTTATACATTTGACCTGGTGATGTCATGCACCACATGCTTCCAGCTCACCTTACCTAACAACACCATAGCAACCATAAGCAAAAAAACCACAAAATGGCCACACCCATAGCGGACAGGAAAAGAACAGCTGTGTGTGCAGGTGCCATGACTGACAGGAAAAAAACAAAGCAACATCTGAAGCTCATTGCACAGCCCAATCAGACGTGCGTCAACTGCGGGGTACAGCTACCTATGTAAGCTGACATCTACTCCAGTCTTTACAGCACACTGGTTATTTTCATTGCAACCGATAACAAAACAAAGTAATCCACACCCTTTTTCCACAACAAACAGCAACGTCCACAAGCTCACCTCAGCTTCAACCCAAAACCAGGAGCTGTTTCACTGACAACAAACAACAAACGATGAAAGGACAAGACATTGCAGTACACACCAAAATGGTATACTTAATATACAGCCATTGAGCAGATTGCTGACACTGTAGCCCATTGCCTTGCCAGGCAACCTCCATGGTACAAAGTGCATGCTATGAGTGTAAAAAATACCTTTCATAAAAACTCCATGATAGAAAACAGGAAAAGTATGAATCACCTTTCTTTGAGGACAATAAATGAAAAATGTCCATCAAATCACAGTTCATGTGTGCAAGAATAAAGATGACAAAAATAAGAATAAAATCCAATTTAGACCTAAAAACAACAATACCAGTCATTTTCCCTTGTCCATTTTCTCTGGCTGCATAAACAGAACCGAGGACTTTCTAAATAAAAAAAAACACACCATTAATCCTAGTTCTTTTCCCTTCTCTCTTTTCTCGCCTGTTTAAGGGAATGAATCTTCTTCTTCTTCTTTCGGCTACTCCTGTTAGGGGTCACCAGAGCGGATCATCTTCTTCCATATCTTTCTGTCCTCTGCATCTTGCTCTGTTACACCCATCACCTGCATGTCCTCTCTCACCACATCCATAAACCTCCTCTTAGGCCTTCCTCTTTTCCTCTTCCCTGGCAGCTCTATTCTTAGCATCCTTCTTCCAATATACGCAACATCTCTCCTCTGCACATGTCCAAACCAACGCAATCTCGCCTCTCTGTCTTTGTCTCCCAACCGTCCAACCTGAGCTGACCCTGTAATGTACTCATTTTTAATTTTGTCCATCCTCATCCCACCCAATGCAAATCTTAGCATCTTTAACTCTGCCACCTCCAGCTCTGACTCCTGCTTTCTGGTCAGTGCCACCATCTCTAACCCATATAACATAATGTAGCTGGTCTCACTGCTGTCCTGTAGTCCTGTAGACTTTCCCTTTCACTCTTGTTAGTCACAAATCACTCCTGACACTCTTCTCCACCCATTTCACCCTGCATGCACTCTCTTTTTCACCTCTCTTCCACAATCCCTGTTACTGTGTACTGTTGATCCCAAGTATTTAAACACATCCACCTTTGCCACTTGTACTCCCAGCATCTTCACAACAACAACAACAACAACATTTATTTATATAGCACATTTTCATACAAACAGTAGCTCAAAGTGCTTTACATATTAAAGAATAGAAAAATGAAAGACACAATTATAAAACAAAATAAATCAACATTAACATCGAATAAGAGTAAGGTTCAATGGCCAGGGGACAGAAAAAACAAAAAAACTCCAGACGGCTGGAGAAAAAATAAAATCTGTAGGGATTCCAGACCATGAGACCGCCCAGTCCCCTCTGGGCATTCTACCTAACATAAATGAAACAGTCCTCTTTGGATTTAGGATTCTCACGGAAGGGCTTGATGATGATGATGGTCACGTAGACTTCTGCCTTTTAATCCGTCCATCATTGTTAGAGCATCATGAAGCTTTGAGTAGGTGGTGGTGGCGCAGGAAAAAGAAACAGAAAAGAGAGTAGGGGTCAGTATGGATTTTAGAGCCACCATGAATAGTTATTTTGATGAAATTGAACATATAGAGTATCAGGATTAAGTTAAATTACGATTAAAATGAAGTTATAAAAAGGCCATGTTAAAGTAATGTGTTTTCAGCAGTGTTTTGAAGTGCTCTACTGTATCAGCCTGGCGAATTCCTATTGGCAGGCTATTCCAGATTTTAGGTGCATAGCAGCAGAAGGCCGCCTCACCACTTCTTTTAAGTTTTGTTCTTGGAATTCTAAGGAGATACTCATTTGAGGATCTGAGGTTACGATTTGGAATATAAGGTGTCAGACATTCCGATATATAAGATAGGGCGAGATTATTTAAGGCTTTATAAACCATAAGCAGAATTTTAAAGTCAATTCTGAATGACACAGGTAACCAGTGTAGTGACATTAAAACTGGAGAAATGTGTTCGGATTTTCTTTTCCTAGTTAGGATTCTAGCAGCTGCATTCTGCACTCGTTGCAAACGATTTATGTCTTTTTTGGGTAGTCCAGAGAGGAGTGCGTTACAGTAATCTAGTCGACTGAAAACAAACGCGTGAACTAATTTCTCAGCATCTTTCAGTGATATGTGGTCTAACTTTACTTATGTTTCTTAAGTGAAAAAATGCTGTCCTAATGATCTGATTAATATGTGATTTAAAATTCAGATTACAGTCAACAATCACCCCTAAGCTTTTTACCTCCGTCTTGACTTTTAATCCTAATGTATCCAGTTTATTTCTAATAGCCTCATTGTATCCATTATTGCTGATCACTAAAATTTCAGTTTTCTCTTTATTTAACTTGAGAAAGTTACTATTCATCCATTCTGAGATACAAGTCAGACATTGTGTTAGTGATTCAATAGAATCGGGGTCATCAGGTGCTATTGATAAGTACAGCTGTGTGTCATCAGCATAGCTGTGGTAGCTCACGTTGTGCTCTGAGATAATCTGACCTAACGGAAGCATGTAGATTGAGAATAACAGCGGACCCAGGATAGAGCCTTGTGGAACACCATATTGGATATCATGTGTCTTCGAGTTGTAATTCCCACAACTAACAAAATATTTTCTCCCTGTCAGGTAGGATTCAAACCAATTTAGGACCGTGCCAGAGAGGCCCACCCATTGACTAAGGCGATTTCTAAGAATGTTATGATCAATGGTGTCAAATGCAGCACTCAGATCTAAGAGGATGAGAACAGATAAATGGCCTCTGTCTGCATTTACCCGCAAGTCATTTACTACTTTAACGAGTGCAGTTTCTGTGCTGTGAATTGTTCTAAAACCCGACTGAAATTTATCAAGAATAGCATGTTTATTTAGGTGGTCATTTAACTGCATAATAGCTGCCTTTTCCAGAACTTTACTTAACAAAGGCAGGTTAGAGATGGGTCTAAAATTTTCAAGAGCTGAGGGGTCGAGATAATGTTTCTTAAGTAGGGGTTTAACTACTGCAGTCTGAAGACAGTCTGGGAAGACCCCCGTATCTAGTGACGAATTTACTATGTCTAGAACATTATCAATTAGCACGCCTGATACTTCTTTGAAATTCTTTGATTCTTCTTTCACCTTTCCACTAACCTCCCTCTCATATACACACATGTATTCTGTCTTGTTCCTACTGACCTTCATTCCACTCCCCTATACAGCATATCTTCATCTCTCCAGCGTCTCCTCAACCTGCTCCTTACTCTCACTACAGATCACAATGACATCCGCAAACATAATAGTCCATGGGGACTCCTTTATAAACTCCATTGCAAATAAGAAAGGGCTCAGAGCCGATCCTTGATGTAATCCTACCTCCACCTTGAATGCATCCGTTCCTCCTAATGTAGACCTCACCATGGTCACACTTCCCTTGTACATATCCTGTACAACTCTTACATACTTCTCTGCTACTCCCGACTTCCTCATACAATACCACAACTCTTCTCAAGGCACTCTGTCATATGCTTTCTCCAGGTCCACAAAGATGCAATGCAGCTCCTTCTGGCCTTCTCTGTACTTCTCCATCAACACCCTCAGGGCAAACACAGCATCTGTGGTGCTCTTTCCCAGCATGAAACCATACTGCTGCTGGCTAATCATCACCTCACTTCTTAACCGAGCTTCCACTACTCTTTCCCATAACTTCATGCGGTGGCTGATCAATTTTATCCCTCTGCAGTTACTACAGCTGTGCACTTCACACTTCTTCTTCACAGTCAACAATGACGTGATAATAAGAAAGCAAAAAGCCTAGTCAACAGTCAATTAACCTTTGGGTGTCCTGTGGTTGTTAAGCTTCGCCGAGCTAGACCATTTTACCACTGTGCTTCTCCTGGGCTGTGTACAATAGCATACACATCATCTGAAATCCATACTGTTTGAAATAGAAGGTCTGGTGTTGTCAGTGTTTATTAAATCCCCTGTTTTACTACTACTGTAATGTCTCATTTCATGTGCACAAAGTGCAGCCTGACAAAGTCGCTGTGGCACCAAATGCCAAAAGCTGCATGGTGAGAAGAGAAATTAAATGCAAGAAGGTCAGTAACAATTCATAAAAATTGATAATCCTCTATTTGTGAAAAAAAATAATAATAATAATTGTGGTTTAAACAATCTAATCATTTGGCTTAAACAGGGCATGCATATGTGGAAGATTGATTAGAAATAGCCAGATCATTCCACAGCTTTTGGGCCCTTTAGCTATAGGATCTACAGCAGTTTTAATTATCCTTGGATTTTTATACCAGCATCTTGTAGTCATAATGTATTATCATAGATGTATACTGCAGGGAACTGGAAGAAGGAAAATGGAACTCTGAATATACATTTCCCCATATGGGAATTAAATGAAGCAGTTAGGATTAGGGGATAAACACAGCACCAGTTTACATAAGTCATTGGAAATAATTTTGGCGCTTTAAATCTTTATTTTTAAAGTTGGTAAAATTCCAAAATAGGTTAATAGTATTAACATCTCATGTGTGTAAATAAATTAATGGAGAGAATGATAAAAAAAGAACTTGGCATACTATTCATAGAAAATAAATATAAGTATACATTGAAAAAATAAATTGTTTTGATTATTTTGTATGATTTTGGTATATTTTTGGTTGCTGAGTTAAAAAATGAGAACAATTTTTCTCCATGACATAACATTTTTTACAAACCACATTTTTTAGATGTTAACTGTATTTTTTAAATTGTTTTCACATTTTAATTAATTAAATATTAATATTTTATTTTAATAATAATTTGTTTGCATTAAATATTTTCTAATATTATGTTTAGAGCAAAACAGTTATTTTTTAACAGCTATTGCCTACAATGGGCACTGCTGGTTCACATGTGGCATCCTGAAAGTTCTATGTGTCTTACTGGGTCAGCAGTCAGGGCACACAAAACTCCCAGGTTTTCTCTGTGGGTGGGACAGCAGAACCAGAAGTTGACATTGGGTTCAGAAGGCATGGCCAGCTAGACAAATGCCACGGCTTGGTGCCAAAAACATCATCAGACCTAAGCTGGCAGATCCAATCCAAATGCTGCAGCTTGGTTGAACAAAGCAGTTTGTCAAAGCTCTTTCACTAGATGGAGCCTGTTTTATGTATATGTACTGAATGTTTCCATGTTTGTTTGAGGTTAAAAAAGGGAAAAAGGGACCTGATATTAAAAAAATGATTTCTCATGCAGAACAGGAGGGTATTGATATAAATACCCTTATATTATAAAGAAATTGTAAAAAAATGATTAGTAAAGTTTAAGCAATTGGGTTGCAAGATCAACGTCTCAAAGTTCACATTTGGATTTTTCCCTGAGTGAAGAGCAGGATGAAAGATTTCATGAGGATTTTAAGGACATGGTAAAAAAAAGTACCAGGGATGGTGGGATGTCAGCATGATGGCAGACCGCTACTGGATGATTCACAGGGATGCACCAGAAAAAGTGGACAAACGATGGGCCACCAAATGAAGTTTTAGATCCAAAACAGCAAGAAGTGACAACAACTAGGGAAGTTATATAAAAGTCAATGAATATTTAGTGTTAATTTATTTGCATATATGTTTAATAATATCATGCACTGCTCAAAATTAAAGGAACACTTAATCATCACAGTCTAACACCAAGACTTTAAAGCTTCAGGGTTAGCAATCTGTCCAGTTAGGAAGCATAAGCGACTGTGAATCAACTTCTCCTGCTCTGGTGCAAATGAAAGTGACAAAAGGTGCACTGTAGAGGCAATAGCAAGGCACCCACCAAAAAAGGGGATGGTTTTGCAGGTGGTGGTCACTGACAGTTGCTCTCTCCTTATCCTTCCAGACTGATTGATTCTTCTTTAGTTTTGCATTTTGCTAGTGTCCTTGTCACTACTGGTAGCATGAAGCGGCACCTGCAGTCAATTCAGCTTGAACAGGTAGTCCAGTTCCTTCATAATGGCACAACCATAAGTGCTGTCAGAAGAAGGTTTTCTGTGTCAATCAGCACAGTCTCATGAGACCATGAGATGGGACGTTACATGAGGAGAGTTGGACAGCAACAACAACATTTATTTATATAGCACATTTTCATACAAACAGTAACTCAAAGTGGTTTACATAATAAAGAATAGAAAAATAAAAGATACAATAAGAAAACAAAATAAATCAACATTAATTAACATCGAATAAGAGTAAGGTTCAATGGCCAGGGGGGACAGAAAAAACAAAAAAACTCCAGACGGCTGGAGAAAAAAATAAAATCTGTAGGGAAAAGGGGCATAGAAGTGCATTAACCCAGCAGCAGGAGCAGTTTCAGCTCTATTGTGCAAGAAAGAACAGGAGGAGCACAGCCATAGCCCTGCAAAATGACCTCCAGATGGCAACTGGTGTGCATGTTTCTGACTAAACTGTCAGAAACCAACTCCATGAGGGTGGCATGAGCGTTCAAAATCCTCTAGTTTTACCTGTGCACACAGCCCATCACCATGCAGCTCAATTAGCATTTGCTGGAGAATACCACAATTGGCAGGTCTGCCATTGGTGCCCCATTGTCTTCACAGATAAGAGCAGGTTCACACTGAGCACATGTGACATATGTGAAAGAGTTTGGAGATGCCGTAGTGAAGGTTACACAGCCTGCAACATCATCAAGCATGACCAGTTGGCCGGTGGGTCATTATGGTCTTGGGAGTGATGTGCATGTTCACAAGACCCGAATCCAATTGAGAACCTCTGGGACATTATACGAGGTGTGGCAGATTAGTAATGAGACTGATTTTTTATTTACCAAAGTTTTTATTTTTTTCAAACATTAATGTTATCCCCTTCAAAGTAGTTCCCTTGGGCAGCTACACACCGATGGAGACGTTGTTCCCACTGTTGATAGCTGGAAGTCTTCAGCCGGTATGGTCTTCAGCATGTCCGTTACACTCTTTTGGATGTTTTCTAAAGTCCCGAAATGACGTCCTTTGAGGACATTTTTCAGTTTAGGAAAAAGTCACACAGACTGAGGGCAGGTGAATAAGGGGGCTGGGGAACCACAGGAATGCCTTTTGAGGTCAAAAATTCTGTTATGGAGAGGGCAGTTTTTCGGCACCATTTTGGCATGTGCAAATGTTCAGTCAAAATTTGATAAACGGTAAATCTGTTCAAATTGAATTATTCACTTAACATTCTTAATGTTAAACGACGGTCTGATCTCACAAGAGTGTTCACACGTTCGATGTTTTAATTGGTTTTCGAAGTTTAAGTCCTCCCTGAACGGTGTTCATCTTCAACGTGTTTTCTGCCTTCCAAAATGATTTGTGCCAGCGAAAAACTTGAGCTCGGGATAAAGAATGTTCCCCATAGGCCTGTTTTAACTTTTTAAACGTCACACTTAATGGCACAACGTTGCTCCAAATTCCGCTGTTCCATTTTGCGTGACGCACAACCAAAAACGCAACTTTGCTAATAGCAGTCACAAAAATCACGTAGTTAACGGAAGGAGTTGAAACTCGCACTGAGCTATGGGAGGGTACTGATACACGTGCTCTATCAAGGACAACAGCGCAGTGTTGCCAGTCTCATTACTTTTCTGCCACACCTCGTATATCGGTGAAACCAACCTCACCAAGTTGCATCACAGGCTGTTCTGGAGCTCACTGATGCTCTGATCCAGGTCTGGTAGGAGATCCCCCAGGACACCATCTGCTGTCTCTTCAAGAGCCTACCCACACACTGTCGAGACTGCATACAGGCATGTTGGGATCATACACACTACTGAGTCATATTATGAGTTAGTGTGATGAAATTCACTGGCGTTGGATCAGACTGTGATTTCAATTTTAAATTTTTTTTGAGCAGTATATTAACTAAATATTTTCAAGTTGAATTGATTTAGAACAATACCAAATACATGGATAAAGTGTGCAATTTGATACATTTCAATTTTTTTTTTAATTTTGTACTTAAATGTGCATGTAATGGAAACATTCAATTATGCTTTGTTTTACTGTGTTCATGAATGCAAATAAAAATAACTATTCACAATTAAAACAATTTTAATGAGTTTCATTTTGCAGACTTGTGAATTGCATTAGCTTTAGCTTAGATTTGGGAAAAAATAGATACGTTGGATAATATTGTAGGAAGGAATTTAACAATAAGGGGATGCCTAATGCCAACTCTCAGACATTTGGAGAGAAGAATTGTTCATAAAAATGTATTAAAAATGCATCAGAGGGAGAAATTTCCAGTGGATTGGGGATTTCTGATCAAGTTAAAAATGTCAATGCATTATGTAAAGAAAATGAGATGATGTAAATGAAGTGCCATTAGTCTGGTTTTATTTAATATAATGATGAATGAGCCTAAGGTAACAAAAGAAAATGTATCATTATTTGTTGATTATGATCTACTGGAAAAGAGAAAAATAATAAGTATATGTTTGGTTAACACAAAAATACATTTTGCCAACATAAAAATAGCCTATGAAGTGGTAGGTTAAATAATCTATTGAAAAAATGGAGTATGTTGCTTTTACTCTGAAAAAGATAGAAGTGAGAGAAAAGCTGTATTTACAGTGCCCTCTATTATATTTGAGACAAAGACACTTTTTTCCTTGATAAACTCCTCAGCTCCACAGTTTAAAATTTTTGGCCAAATTAAAAGAAGATAAGGTATTTTGAGGAATGATTTATATATAATCTTTTCTACTATTTTTTTAAAGTAAAATGCATACAGTGCCCTTCTTACTGTTTGGGACAAAGACACATTTTTGCTTGATTGCCCCACTGCACCACAGTTTAAAATTACAAATAAAACAATTCAGACGTGATTAAAGTGCACATTGCATACTCTCATTTAAGTGGTCTTTGCATCATTATGGTCACACAAGGTAGAAATGACATCACTTTTTCTACAATGTCCCCCCAATTCAGGGCACCATAATGTTCAGGACAATTGGTGTCACAGGTGTTTGTGATTCCTCAGGTGTATTTCATTGTTTCATAAGGTGCTTCGGTCTGCTTCTACCTTTTTGGATACTGTAGTTGCAATTGCTCCAAAAGGATGACATGAGTTGTGCCAATTAAAATCAAAGAAGCCTTTATGAGGCTGAAAAGCAAGAATAAAACCAATAGAGACATCTGCAAAACCTTAGGATTACCTAACCCAACTGTGTAAAATATCATGAAGAAGAAGGAATGCACTGGTGAGTTCAGTAATCACAAAGGTACTGGCAGGCCAAGGAAGACCTCCATTGCTGATGACAGAAGAATCCCCACAATGATAAAGTAAAAACCCCAATTGTCTTTCCGACATTCTAAAGGCAGATGTGGATGAGTTAGAGACAACTATCAGCAGAAGACTCCATGAACAGAAATGCAGAGACCACACTGCAAGATGCAAACCACTAGTGAGCCACATAAAACAGGATGACCAGATTACAGTATGTGAAAAATACTTAAAACAGCCAGCAGAATTCTGGGAAAAAGTTCTTGAGGGCAGGCGAGACAAAGACAAACATGATCAGAGTGATGGCAAGATCAAAGTGTGGAGACAAAAAGGAACTGCCCAAGATCAAAAGCAGATCACCTCATTTGTCAAGCATGGTGCAGGAGGTGTTATGGCTTGCACATGAATGGCTGCCAAAGGTACTGACACACTTCTCTTCACTGATGATGGAACTGCTGATGGCAGTAACACAATTAATTGTCTACCAGTTCCCTGGACCCTTTTCCCTCAGCCTTGCTGAAGGCCAACATTTCTGCTATTTCTACACTTATCACCAGGATTATAAACCAATCCCTTTTGGTTGGCCATATTCCTTCAGCACTAAAAACTGCTGTCATCAGACCTCTACTAAAAAAACCCACCCTGGATCCTGAAGTTCTGTCTAACTATAGACCCATCTCTAATCTTCCATTTCTTTCTAAAGTTCTGGAAAAATAGTTGCAGTACAACTTCGTGATCATCTCAAACTGAATAATCTGTTTGAAAAGTTTCAGTCTGGTTTTCGCCCTGGCCATAGCACCGAAACAGCCCTGGTCAGGGTCACAAATGACCTTCTGATGTCAGCAGATACTGGTTCTCCTTCTTTACTCATTCTCCTTGACCTGACAGCTGCTTTTGATACAATTGATCATAATATTCTTCTTCACCGTCTGCAATACACCCTTGGACTTTCTGGAACTGTTCAAAATTGGTTTACATCTTATTTGACCGGTAGAACTAAGTATGTCGCACTTGGCAGCGCAAAATCTCACACCCATACCTGTTACCTGTGGTGTTCCACAGGGCTCTGTGTTGGGCCCCATCCTTTTCATCATTTATATGCTCCCCCTTGGAAGTGTCATTAGCAGACATGGTTTTTCTTTTCATTGTTATGCCGATGACACTCAGCTTTATCTTAGGACTACTCCCACCTCCTCTACTGCTCCTCTGCCAACATCTACACTGACTATTTGTTTGGAGGAAATAGAGGCATGGATGAGGCTCAACTTCCTTCAGCTAAACAGATCTAAAACAGAAGCCATTTTAGTTGGCACACCACACCAGCTTCGTTCCACTACCATCACCAGTATCACTTTTTCTGGAAAAAGATACCTCTTTCTACATTTGTTACAAACTTGGGTGTTAAAATGGATTCTCAACTAACTTTTGACACCCACATTAAACATCTCTGTAAGTCATCTTTTCACCATCTCAGGAACATTGCTAAACTCCGTCCAACACTTACCCTGGCAGATGCAGAGAGGCTTGTCCATGCCTTTGTCTCGTCCAGGCTGGATTACTGTAATGCGCTCCTCATTGGGATTCCTGGCAAGAGTACCCAGAGACTCCAGTACATTCAGAACAGCGCTGCAAGGATCCTGATGAGGGTGCGAAAGCATAACCACATCACTCCTATCTTGAAAACCCTTCACTGGCTCCCTGTACCACTTAGAATTGAGTACAAGGTTTCCCTCCTTACCCATCAGTGCATTTATGGATCTGCTCCCCTGTATTTACAGGAACTCCTTATCCCTCATACTTCCTCATGCATCCTCCGCTCTGTGCATACCAACACTCTTCAAGTTCCCAGAACTAAACTTAGCAGTACGGGTGATAGAGCCTTTTCTTCGGTGGCGCCGAGGCTGTGGAATTCCCTCCCCGACTACTTGAGAGCCCCACAGTCGATCGATGCCTTCAAACGAAACCTAAAACTTATCTTTTAGAAAGGCTTTTGTTAAATTATTTCTATAGATTTTTTTGTTTGTTCATTTTATTCTTATTTTGTAGCACTTTGAGATTGTTAAATATAAAGTGCGATATAAATAAAATCTATTATTATTTATTATTATTAATTTTGAGGTGTATGGATTCAGATAGTATTCACAGCCTTCATTTTCTATGTATTTTGTTATGTGGCAGCTTTATGCTAAAATCATTTAAATTTGCCCATCCATCCATCCTCTTCCACTTATCCGGGGTCGGGTCGCGGGGGCAGCAGCTTAGGCAGAGAGGCCCAGACTTCCCTCTCCCCGGGCCACTTCATCCAGCTCTTACAGGAGAATCCCAAGGCGTTCCCAGGCCAGTTGGAAGACAGCATGTCCTGGGCCTCCTCCCGGTTGGACGTTCCCGGAACACCTCACCAGGGAGGCGTCCAGGAGGCATCCTGATCAGATGCCCGAGCCACCTCATCTGACTCCTCTCGATGCGGAGGAGCAGCGGCTCAACTCTGAGCCCCTCCAGGATGACTGAGCTTCTCACCCTATCTTTAAGGGAAAGCCCAGACACCGTGCAGAGGAAACTCATTTCAGCCGCTTGTATTCGCGATCTCATTCTTTCGGTCACCACCCATAGCTCATGACCATAGGTCAGGGTAGGAACGTAAATCGAATGGTAAATTGAGAGCTTCACCTTACGGCTTAGCTCTTTTTTCACCACGACAGACCGATGCAGAGCCCTCCATGAACCATCACCTTATCGTGGTGGAGGGGTTTGCGTGTCCCAATGATCCTAGGAGCTATGTTGTCAGGGTGCTTTATGCCCCTTGTAGGGCCACCCAAGGCAAACTGGTCCTAGGTGAGGGATGAGACAAAGAGTGGTTCAACAAACCTCCAATGACAAAAGAAAACTTTGGACAACGTTTTCCCTTGCCCGGACGTGGGTCACCGGGGCCCCCCTCTGGAGCCAGGCCTGGAGGTGGGGCTCGTTGGCGAGGACCTGGTGGCCGGGCCTGTACCCATGGGGCTCGGCCGGGCACAGCCCGAAGAGGTAAGGTGGGTCCTCCTCCCCATGGGTGTATCACCTATGGGAGGGGCCAAGGAGGTTGGGTGCAGTGTGAGTTGGGTGGTGGCCGAAGGTGGGGACCTTGGCGGTCTGATCCTCGGTTATAGAAACTGGCTCTTGGGACGTGGAATGTCATCTCTCTGAAGGGGAAGGAGCCTGATCTAGTGCGTGAGTCGAGAGGTTCCGGCTAGATATAGTCGGATTCACCTCGATGCACAGATTGGACTCTGGAACCAATCTCCCTGAGAGGGGCTGGACTCTCTACCACTCTGGAGTTTCCCCAGGTGAGAGGCACCGATGACTGACTTTGTGGTCGTGTCATCGGACTTGCGGCCTCATGTCTTGGACACTCGGGTGAAGAGGGGGCGGAGCTGTCACTGATCACCACCTGGTGGTGAGTTGGCTTTGATGGTGGGGGAAGATGCCGGTCAGGCCTGGTAGGCCCAAACATGTTGTGAGGGTCTGCTGGGAACGGCTGGCAGAGTCCCCTGTCAGAAGTAGCTTCAATTCCCACCTTCGGCCGAACTTCAACCACATCCCGAGGGAGGTGGGGGACATTGAGTCTGAATTTGCCATGTTCTGTGCCTCTATTGTTGAGGCGGCTGACCGGAGCTGTGGCCGCAAGGTGGTCGGTGCCTGTCGTGGCGGCAATCCCTGAACCCGCTGGTGGACACCGGCGGTGAGGGATGCAGTCAAGCTGAAGAAGGAGTCCTATAGGACCTTTTTGTCTTGTAGGTCTCTGGAGGCAGCTGATAGTTACCGGCAGGCCAAGTGGAATGCAGCTTCGGTGGTTGCTGAGGCAAAAAGTCGGACATGGGAGGAGTTTGGGGAGGCCATGGAGAACGACTGCTTCGAGGAGCTTCTGGTCCACCGTTCGGCGTCTAAGGAGTTGGAAACAGTGCAGTGTCAACACGGTATATGGTGGGGATGGTGTGCTGCTGACCTCGACTCGGGACGTTGTGGGTCATTGTGGGGAGTACTTCGAAGACCTCCTCAATCTCACTAACATGCCTTCCAATGAGGAAGCAGAGCCTGGGGACTCTGAGGTGGGCTCTCCCATCTCTGGGACTGAGGTCACCGAGGTGGTCAAAAAGCTCCTTGGTGGCAGGGCCCCGCGGCCGGGGATGAATGAGATACGCCCGGAGTTCCTCAAGGCTCTGGGTGTTGTAGGACTGTCTTGGTTGACACGTCTCAGCAACATCGCATGGACATCAGGGACAGTGCCTCTGGATTGGCAGACAGGGGTGGTGGTCCCCCTCTTTAAAAAGGGGGACTGAAGGGTGTGTTCCAACTACAGAGGGATCACACACCTCAGCCTCCCTGAAAAAGTCTATTCAGGGGTTCTGGAGAGGAGGGTCCGTCGGATAGTCGAATCTCGGATTCAGGAGGAACAGTGTGGTTTTTGTCCTGGTCGCGGAACAGTGGACTAGCTCTACACCCTTAGCAGAATCCTAGAGGGTGCATGGGAGTTTGCCCAACCAGTCTACATGTCTTTTGTGGACTTGGAAAAGGCATTCGACCGTGTCCCTCGGGGAACCATGTGGTTAGGGAGTGTTCGGGAGGGTGCTCCTGGAGTATGGGGTACGGGACCCCCTGATAAGAGCTGTTCGGTCCCTGTACAACCGGTGTCAGAGCTTGGTCCGCATTGCCGGCAGTAAGTCGAGCCTTTTTCCAGTGAGAGTTGGACTCTGCCAGTGCTGCCCTTTGTCACCGATTCTGTTCATATCTTTTATGGACAGAATTTCTAGGCTCAGCCAGGGTGTTGAAGGGGTCCGTTTGGTGGACTCAGGATTGGGTCACTGTTTTTTGCAGATGATGTTGTCCTGTTTGCTTCATCAGGCTGTGATCTTCAGCTCTCTCTGGATTGGTTCACAGCTGAGTGTGAAGCGGCTGGGATGAGAATCAGCACCTCCAAATCTGAGACCATGTAGTGCCATCTCAGGGTTGGGGGAGAGATCCTGTCCCAAGTGGAGGAGTTCAAGTATTTCGGGGTCTTGTTCACGAGTGAGGGAAGAATGGAGCGTGAGATCGACAGGTGAATCAGTGCGGCATCCGCAGTGAGGCGGATCGGTGCGGCATCCGCAGTGATGCGGGCTCTGCATCGGTCTGTCGTGGTAAAAAAAGTGCTGAGCATATCAAGCAAAACTCAATACCCCAGGATGACAAAGTGAAAATAGGAATATTAGAAATTTTTGCTATTCTTTTTTTTAAAGCAAAGAATTTACTGTATCAAAATGACACGTGAAATATGGCTCAGGTTCAATCCCATATTATTGATAATCATTGAGACGTTTCTACACAACCCAGCCACAGGGGATGCACAAACCAGTGTGTTTCTTCATGCCGGTCTCAAGCCCGGATAAATGGGGAGGATTATGTCAGGAAGGCCATCCAGCGTAAAACTTTGCCAAATCAATATGCGGACAACAATACAAATTTCCATACCGGATCGGTCGAGCCCCGGGTTAACAATGACTGCCACCAGTACTGTTAGCCAAAAGAGTGCTGGCATAAATTGGGCTACTGTTGGCTGAAGAAGAAGGAGAAGAAGAGGGAGGAGACGTGTCCAGAGGCAGGAGGAGAGGAGGAAAGTAAAGAGAGTGGAACTGAGGGTAGGAACTTTGAATGTTGGCGGTATGACTGGTAAGGGGAGAGAGTTAGCAGATATGAGGATTATAGGATTATATAGGATTATATAGGATTGGAGGTGGATTCAAATTGTTCTATCATGGTTTGGATGGAAGGAAAAGGGGTTGGTGTTATTCTGAAGGAACAGTATGTCAAGAGTGTTTTGGAGGTGAAAAGAGTGTCAGGCAGAGTAATGATTATGATGCTGGAAATTGGAGGTGTGATAATAAATGTTGTTAGTACATACAGTATGCACCGCAAGTTGGGTGTACAATGGGTGAGAAATAAGATTTTTGGAGTGAGTTGGATGAAGTGATGAACAGTGTACCCAAGGGACAGAAAGTGGTGATTGGAGCGGATTTCAATGGGCATGTTGGTGAAGGGAACAGAGGAGACGAGGAGGTGATGGGTAGGTATGGTGTCAAGGAGAGGAATGAAGAAGGTCAGAGGATAGTGGATTTTGCCAAAAGGATGGACATGGCTGTGGTAAATACATATTTTAAGAAGAGGGAGGAACATAAGGTTACTTACAAGAATGGAGGAGGATGCACAAAGGTAGATTGCATCTTATGCAGTAGAGCTGATCTGAAGGAGATTGAAGACTGCAAAGTGGTGGCAGGGAAAAGTGTAGTTAAGCAGCATAGGATGGTGGTCTGTAGGATGACGTTGGAGATCAAGAAGAGGAAGAGAGTGAGGGCAGAGCCGAGGATCAAATGGTGGAAGCTGAAAAAGGAAGACTGCAAGGTTGAGTTTAGGGAGGAGGTGAGGTGAGACACTGGGTGGCAGTGAAGAGTTACCAGACAGCTGGGAAACTACAGCAGATGTAGTAAGGGTGACAGCAAGAAGGGTGCTTAGCGTGACATCTGGAAAGAGGAAGGAGGAAAAGGAAACCTGGTGGTGGAATGAGGAAATACAGGAGAGTATACAGAGGAAGAGGATGGCAAAGAAGAAGTGGGATAGTCAGAGATGCAGAAAGTAGACAAGAGTACAAGGAGATAAGGCAAGGTGAAAGAGAGGTGGCGAAGGCTAAAAAAAGGTGTATGATGAGTTGTATGAGAGGTTGGACACTAAGGAGGGAGAAAAGGACCTGTACCGATTGGCTAGACAGAGGGACCGAGCTAGGAAAGATGTGCAGCAGGTTTGGGTGATAAATGATGAAGATGGAAATATATTCACAAACGAGAAAAGTGTGTTGAGCAGATGGAAAGAGTACTTTGAGAGGCTGATGAATGAAGAGAACGAGAGAAAGAAGAGGTTGGATGATGTGGAGATAGTGAATCAGGAAGTGCAATGGATTAGCAAGGAGGAAGTAAGGACAGCTATGAAGAGGATGAAAAATGGAAAGGCCGTTGGTCCAGATGACATACCTATGGAAGCATGGAGGTGTTTAGGAGAGATGGCAGTGGAGTTTTTAACCAGATTGTTTAATGGAATCTTGGAAAGTGAGAGGATGCCTGAGGAGTGGAGAAGAAGTGTACTGGTGCCGATATTTAAGAATAAGGGGGATGTGCAGGGCTGCAGTAAATTGATGAGCCACAGCATGAAGTTATGGGAAAGAGTAGTGGAAGCTATGTTAAGAAGTGAGGTGATGATTAGTGAGCAGCAGTATGGTTTTGTGCCAAGAAAGAGCACCACAGATGCAATTTTTGCTCTGAGTATGTTGATGGAGAAGTTTAGAGAAGGCCAGAAGGAGTTGCATTGTGTCTTTGTGGACCTGGAGAAAGCATATGACAGGGTGCCTCAAGAGGGGCTGTGGTATTGTATGAGGAAGTCGGGAGTGGCAGAGAAGTACGTAAGAGTTGTACAGGATATGTACGAGGGAAGTGTGACAGTGGTGAGGTCTGCAGTAGGAGAGACGGATGCATTCAACATGGAGGTGGGATTACATCAGGGATCGGCTCTGAGCCCTTTATTATTTGCAATGGTGATGGACAGGTTGACATATGAGATTAGACAGGAGTCCCCGTGAACTCTGATGTTTGCTGATGACATTGTGATCTGTAGCGATAGTAGGGAGCAGGTTGAGGAGACCCTGGAGAGGTGGAGATATGCTCTAGAGAGGAAAGGAATGAAGGTCAGTAGGAACAAGACAGAATACATGTGTGTAAATGAGAGGGAGGTCAGAGGAATGGTGAGGATGCAGAGAGTAGACTTTGTGAAGGTGGATGAGTTTAAATATTTGGGATCAACAGTACAGAGTAATAGGGATTGTGGAAGAGAGGTGAAGAAGTGAGTGCTGGTAGGGTGGAATGGGTGGAGAAGAGTGTCAGGAGTTATTTGTGACAGACGGGTATCAGCAAGAGTGAAAGGGAAGGTCTACAGGACGGTAGTGAGACCAGCTATGTTATATGGGTTGGAGTAGGTGGCACTGACCAGAAAATAGGAGAGAGAGCTGGAGGTGGCAGATTTAAAGATGCTAAGATTTGCACTGGATGTGACGAGGATGGGTAGGATTAGAAATGAGTACATTAGAGGGTCAGCTGAAGTTGGATGGTTGGAAGACAAAGTCAGAGAGGCGAGATTGCATTGGTTTGGACATGTGCAGAGGAGAGATGCTGGGTATATTGGGAGAAGGATGTCAAGGATAGAGCTGCCAGAGAAGAGGAAAAGAGGAAGGCCTAAGCGAAGGTTTATGGATGTGGTGAGAGAGGACATGCAGGCGATGAGTGTAGCAGAACAAGATGCAGAGGACAGAAAGATATGGAAGAAGATGATCCGCTGTGGCAAACCTTAACGGGAGCAGCTGAAAGAAGAAGAAGAAGATTGAGACATTTCTACACCTCGTTTAGAGTCCACCTGTGTTCAGTTCAATTGATTCAGCATGACTAAGAAAGTCACACACCTTTCTATAGAAGGTCCCACAGTAGACAGTGTGTATCAGAGTAAAAACCAAGCCATGAGGTCAAAGTAGCTGTCAATAGACCTTAGAGTCAGGATTGTGTTGAAGCAAAGGTGTTAGGAAGAATACAACAAACATTTCTTTAGCACTGAAGGTTGCCAAGAGCCCAGTTGCCTTAAAATCCTTAAATGAATTAAGTTTGGATCTCTTCCTTGAGCTGGCCACTCAGCCAAACTGAGCAATCCAGGGAGAAGGGCCTTGAGAAGAGAGGTGGCCAAGAGCCTGATGTTCACTCTGGTTGAACTTGAGAGAACCGGTGTGTAAATGTAACAACCATCACTGCAACACCCCACTGATCTGGATTTTATGACAGAAGCCCCTCCTTAATAAAAGACAGGAGGTAGTCCACGTGTTGCTCAGACTATGAGAAACAAGATTGTGTGGTTTAATGAAACCAAGATTAGCATCATGTCTGAAGGAAACCATACACTGCTTATAACCTGTTCGATAACATTCCAATGGTTAATCATGGTGATGGTAGCATCATGCTGTAGGGTCATTTTTCAGTGACTTCGACTTTGGAGACTAGACAGGATTGAGGGAAAGCTGAACAGAGCAAAGAGCAAAGATACCCTTAATGAAAATCTGCCCCAGAGTGCTCTGAATTTCAGACTGGGCCTAAGGTTGGGCTCCCAACCGGAAAATGACCCTTAGCACAAAGCAAACACAACACATGGGTGACTAATGGACAACTCTAGGAATGTCCTTGAGTGGCCCATCTGGAACCTTGAAACTGATTGAACAGCTCTGGAGAGACCTGAAAATAGCCATCCACCGACGGTCTCCATCAATCCTGACAGAGTTTGAGAGGGTCTGCTGAGAAGAATGGCAGAAAATCATCAAATCCAGGTGTGTAAAGCTTGTCACGTCATTCCCAAGAAGATGTCAGGCTCTAATCGCTGCCAAAGGGGGTTGAATGATACACCAAATAAAAGGTCAGCGGACTTGTGTCAATGTGAGATTTCAGTTTTTTATATTTTTAACAAATTTGGAAAAATTACTAAAATTCTGTTTTCACTTTTCATTCTTGGGTATTGAGTACTGCTTGATTAGAGGAAAAAAAGAAATTTACATGATTTTAGCAGAAAGCTGTACTGAAGCAGTCTGGTGCAGGCACCCTTAGCCCCAGTGAAGGTACTCAGAGTCTCAGGACAGGCAGCAGAATCAAGCTTTATTGTACATACAGACTCAGCTCAGATAGAACAATCAGTGTCTAGCTATAAGCACCTTTTACATTTATTACAATTCTTATCATTTAAGCCATTATTCTTCCTCATTTGACTCCTAACATTCCATATTCCAGCTTCTAATTAACTCCACCAATAATTCTTAGTTGAGGGGGACTCAAACCCCGTTCTGTCTATCTTATCTGTTTGATAAGGACTGTTCTTACTTGCTACCATTATTTATAGCCAAACAGTTCACATTCCCTCTCTAAGCGAGGGGGCCCATCTGTTGACGCTCTAGTATGTCTGATCTTTGGCTTATGAAATACTGGTGTTTTCTAGCTCAGACAAAATAATAAAGAATATGTAGACATGAATCTTTTTAATCCTAACACTCACATGTTTAATGTCTCTCTGTTATATAAAAAAATCTTTTTTCAAGAGATTTTTTCAAGTCCCGTGAGACAAGACTTCTGACATGAGATTGAGATCACGCCCTCCTCTCAACCATATTCAAATACGTACATGGTCCACTCACATCTCATTTGGGTGAATGATTTTGACAGACACATTTTCTGCTCTCTCAGCTCTTACAGATTTTTAAGTTTTCCTTACTTTAAGTTCACAATTAAAGAAGACGTATTATATCCAAATCTTATTGATGAATTTCATCCCGAAGGGATATCAACAGAAGAAATGAGTACACGGGAAATTCTAGCACAGAGAAACGATGATGTCAAACAAATTAACGCGAAAATTGTCAGTCAGTTACACGGCAAATTGGTTAAATACGTATTAATAGACTACGCTGAAACAGTTGGTGGTGATCATGTGGAAGATGAAAATATCAACTTACAATATTCTGAAAAATAACTACAACACTGTCCGGTCTTCCACCGCCCAAATTAATGTAGAAAGAAGGATATATCCAAGAAAGGTAATGTAGCACATCTTCCATGGATAATATTAGGCACCAAAGGAGCTCTTGATATGCCAATTATATTAAAACATTTACAGTTTCCCGTTAGAATAGCTTTTGCTATGACAATTACAACATTCAAAAAAGTCGGTTTATTTATTAGAGAGAAAGAAACAAAATTCTCTCACGTTGCCTTTTCACAATGTAAGTCCAAACACAGAATCAAAATTCTTTGCGATATTGACAAAAATGTAATTAAAAAAATTGTTTTTACTAAAGTTTTACAGTAAAAGTGTAAGTTTAAAAAATATTTGCGTGTTAATTTCAAAGCCAAACAGAATGAAAACGTATAACGCAACGAAAAACTCGAACTTCACATGAAACATTCATGTTACTTTCCATTTTACTATTTTTTAATGTGGTTAATTACTCAATGTAATGTAAGATAGTTCTATTAAGCATATGTAACAATTCCCATGAAAATAACAATCTGTTTAAATTGTACATCTACATCCCCATGCACAAGTGGCAGAACCGTAAAGTGGCCGGCCTGGGGGCTGGCAAGCAAAGAGAGCAGGGGGCAAGGCCCCTAATTTAGTATGAAACAATTCTTACTTTCCCAAGTTCTTATATAGTAATACTTTTCTATAGCTGCAGCATAACAAAATGTGAAAGGGTCTGAATACTTTCTGAATTCACTATACGCATGACGGTAATTGAGGTGTTGTGTTGAACTTGTGCAAGGTCTCCACACACAAAAGAATTTATTGTGTATTGTTTCGTAGGTTTGAGATGGACACCAGCTAACAAGATAAGCAGGTCACAAAATGGGTGAACTGAAGGGTTCGCCATTATTATTATTATTATTATTATTATTATCTCAAATACATTTAAGAACGAGCATAAAAATAAGACATGAAAAGTGACCATGGAATGAATCCCCTGCAATAATTTCAACTTCAAGTAAATGACCTGAACAGCAGCATCAACTGGACTCACATTTTTAGTTTTTCTTTTGCACCAAATATTTTACAGCTTGTGAGGAAATCACTGGAGTCTTTTACGGCTTAATACCTGCTACATTATTATAGTATTTCCTGTTCAGAGCTCAGCGACATAAAAAAGGCTCCAACTTTCCAGTAAGAATTCATTTTGTATGTAAAAGCCGCTTAACAAAAAGGAACTTCTAAATGAACAAAGATAAAGGAGTCTAAAGGACAACCAATTATTTGGAAATGGATGCTTACCTCCCTGTTTTGAGACGGTTGGACTTACTTAGCAATGAAGTACAATGAAGAATGTAAAAGGAATGACGTTATTCCCGAAGTCTGCCATCAATAGCCGAGCAGGTCCCTATGGATACAACTTGCAGATATTAGCCGCCTGCTTCCTGCGCGTAGCCAGAGTTGGCTTAAACTGCAGAAACTTGTGACGCTGATGACGAGAGGCTGGAGTAAAAGTAGTGGTGTTTTGCCGAATTAACTTTAAAGTTAATAAAAAAAAAATCCGAAGGCAGCACGACAAGTGAACAGATGGACACCTGCGGCGGTTTGACGGTCCGGCGAGTTGCTGTTACGCTGTGCTTCACGGTAAGCTACTTACTGCGTGCCCTGCTTTAAACCGGCGCCTTGTGTGTGTGGATCTGTGACTAAATTTAAGTTTGGTTTTAATATAAAGTTTCAGATTTGAACGGATATGTCGAGTAAAGTAGCGTGTATGTCAGTTTATAACTTACATCGAACTTGTTAGCAGGTGCGCACCGTGGTATAGTCAAGTGGCCGGGCTTTAAAGGCGATCGGTCACACGCAAGTTTCGCCTTCAGGATTTTTTTTATTTTGTTATTTTTACACTTTCTGCCGAAATCTGTCATATGCTTTATGCCATGTAATCTGTGTTTTCTGTTAACAACAAGCGGTGTGCATTTTGCAAGTTGGATGACGTTTCCAGTGCTCGGTGTGGCATTGTGATATTTCTGTGGTGTTGTCCTGCCGTGGGTGCCTTCCACACTTTGGCCCATACAGCTGTGTCAGGCCATTTAAGCATAAAACGCACGACTTGGAAGTGTGGACGGGGAAGCCGTAGTGGCCGCTGGAGAAACAAACGTCCACACTGGGAGAACGTGCAATCTACACGCAGAAAGTAACGGAGTGCCAAGGGAATAAATCAAGAAAAAGTGAAACGTTAAACTTCTGTCTGTGCTGTGTTGTGGGATGGCTTCTGATTTTGTAATTGTTAAAAGTCAAACATTAGTGGGAGAAAAGTATATACATACTGTACATAAAAAATGATGTTGGGCTATACAGCTAATTTGCGCTTTTGTGACTTACATTGTGTTCTACCTTCAAAACAGTAAAGCTGAAAATGTAGTCAGAGAGATGAAACTGTAACAATAATTGATCAATTAATCTTATTTTGAAAAAAAAAAAAAATCCTCAGCACCATCACCAAAATGAAAACTTCAGTAGCTCGGTTACTATTTCTTTTCTTTTACACCATAGAATATTTAAAACATTGTGGTACTCGGTTCCTCACACGAAAAATTAAAAAGACGAAATTATGGTCCAGTTTTCATTAGGACCGCTGCAGGACCTCAGCATGACCAAATCTGCAAGTAATAGATGGTCTGCATTGGGGGATAGGGGCTCACCATAAAAATTAAAACTAGAATGTGACAGCACACCAGGCGTGCCTCTTCTGTGTATTTGTGTTTCATAATCCTATAGAAAGAAGAAAGATCTTGATCTTTGAGGGGATGGCTGATAAGCCTGATGTATTACATTCCATGCTGGCTGTATAAATTTGACAATTGGGCTTTTCTGGCCACAGCAACTGTAAGTAGGCTGTCATGCCTGATGGGGCAGAGAAGATAAGTATTGTCTAAACCATAAGATTAAATACTCTTAACTTAGCACCAAAGAAGTAAGCCTTTTAACCATGAGCAATTAGAACATTAGAACAATCACCCGGGAATGCTGGTGGGACTTTGATGCTCTTCCTTGGCCAAACTATTCCTTGGTCAGTCATGCTAACGGATGATGTGTGACCCATTCTGGAATGCTAACTGTAGTCTCCTCCACCCCTCCTTGCTTTCTTTTCTTTAGTTAGACATTGTAAAATGGGATACAAACAATGATAAAGAATTGGGTCACTACCTTGGTAAAGTCATATAAATGAAAGGTTTATGTCAAAAAAAACCCCCAAAAAAACGGGAGTGGTCTCTCTTGGACTTTCTTATATACTCAGATATGGGGATTGATATTTGAGGAGTACACCGCAAGACAATAATTACATTTTTATATTATGTACATTGGAGAACCATCAACAACAAATGAAATCAAATTAATAATATTTTATTGAACAATTATTATAAAAGTAAAGTTGAATAAATCGAACTCTGCAGCTGCATAAATAAAAAAATACCCCTTCCGGTTGATGGAAATAGCCCAAAAGTTAACAGAAATTTGTACATAATACTTGTATGCAAAATTTGATTGACCTAAGTTAAAGCGTACTCAAGATATTATTTTTACATACACACAAACACACAGACAGACACACAGATATAATTCCAGAAATGTTATTTTTGGACCCAGGAATGTCTAAAACGTCGGGATTCATCAAAATCTCGAAACTGAAATGTTTTACAATTACAATACTTTCCCTATGAGAAAGTTAATCGATCTCAGGGAGATCTAAAACATCAAGATTCATCAAAATCTCAAGGTCGAATTTTTGGCCGATTACAATACTTATATTCTGTATACAAGAAAGTAAAAAAAAAACGCAACAATTGTGAAAATGCCTTCACAGAACTGAGTGAAAAACAGAACTGACAAAGATAGGTGGTGCAGTGGTAGCGCTGCTGATTTGCAGTAAGGAGATTGTGGGTTCACTTCCTGGGTCCTCCCTGCGTGGAGAGTGCTTTGAGTAGTGAGAAAAGCACTATATAAATGTGAATTATTAATAATTAAGACGGCCAATTTGTGGGTTATGAGTTCACAAGGCAGGAAAGGAAGGTTCCAGGCAGATGGACACGGAAGTGATGTCAGAGATGCAGTGGCTGTTAATCTTCTGTTTTGCAGATGGAGGAGAACAGATGGTATCTGTATACAGCGCCAGCCTCTGGTCCAGAGGATAATTACCATCACCAAAGCCCTTAAGTTGTCTCCCTTGTGCACAGGCACCGCTTGGTACCTGCCCTTTTCCATGGCGTAATAAAAGCAAAAATTCTATCTATCTATCTATCTATCTATCTATCTATCTATCTATCTATCTATCTATCTATCTATCTATCTATCTATCTAAGTCAAAGTCATTGTAATCTTTATAGTTAGCCAATAAAAGGTGTCATTTTGCTTGACTTTTTATTGCATCCATAATGGCTAACACGGTACAACACTCTAGTACTACATAATTTCTGCTTGAAATTTAAAGTAAGAATCTTAAATATCTTGATTTAATAAGTATTTACAGAGCTATATTGCTCTAGATTAAGCAAAATTGTATCGTTACTAGTGATTGCTAGTAAAGAAACAGGGGAGTTTTGATTTATATGTAGTTTAATGAAAGTGACATTGTTTAAAAACACACACACCTTTTTTTTTACTTTTATTGAATTTATTAAAATCAAATAACATTCCATACACATAAGTCAAGTTTTACAAAAAGAAAAAAAAAGTTTGAAACAAATCAACTCCTGAGAGCTTGGCTAGCAGTGTAAAACTTTATAGTGGTAAAGACAAATGAATAGATAAAATAATAAATGAATAAAGGTAAATGGAGTAAAAGAGGGGAGAGAATCTGATTCCTCAATTTAAATACTTATTCTAAAATGTTATTGATTAGATCCTGCCAGGTTTTGAAAACATTTTGTACAGATCCTCTAAATGTGAATTTGATTTTTTCCAGTTTCAAATAGTATATAACATCAGTTACCCACTGACTTATAGAATAGGTGAGTTAGGCTTCTTCCAGTTGAGCAAAGGTAAGTCTGTGTGCCAGTAGTGTAGTAAAGGCAATTACAGTTTTGTTTGTTTCTCCACTTTAAGCCCATCTACAAGTACACCAAACACAGCTGTTAATGGATTAGGAGAGATTGTGACACTGAGGCTGTCTGAAAGGCATTTAAAGATTTTGGTCCAAAATGATGTTCATTTGGTGCAGGCCCAAAACATGTGACCCAGTGAGGCCGGAGATTGATTGCAGCAAGGCACACACTTTATATAGCACCTTCTCCATGCTCAAAGCACTTCACCGAAATATACAGTAGACAGGGTATACTGTATATAACATTTGATTCAAATAACACTTGCATACAGCACTAAAAAAAGATAAATACAGGATATACAAAATATTGAAATATAAGATGAGACAATAAACTGGAGTAAAATACAAATACTACAAGAAAACCCTAAACAAGTAACGTAATCTGTGGTACAAACACAAATCTTTCTGGGCATCTGGACAAAGAGGGCAAGCAGAAAGACATCTGTGATCAAACTGTGGTGAGGCAAACATCAGGGTGAAAACAAAAGCTTTGAGTGTTCCCAGTGTTTGTATCACTAGCCAAGAGGGTTTCACATAGTGTCAATGACCCCCCAAAAATTAAAGTCTTGCTTTGGACCATAAATATTTCCTTTCCTTTGGTTTTAGGAACATTTGATAGTCATGTTTCACCTGTTCTTTACACCCACCTTCATACCATTTGGACAACTGCTTTTTGGGTGTAAATGATTTCATCGGACAATAATTGCTTTCTGAACACTTTTGCCTATACAGGGTAGGATTCAAAAGTAATGAACCTTTGTTTAAAAAGACAAATTTATTGAGCAAATCGGTACAACTAATTAATAGTCTTCAAAATAGGCACCTCCTGCCTCAATACACTTTTGTAGACGGCTTTTCCATGACTCGAAGGCGTCCACGTAGGCCTTTTCCGGGATGGTTGCAAGGGCTGCCTTGACATTTGCTTGGATGTCCTCGATCGAGTCGAAGCGTTTTCCTTTCAGCGCTGATTTTAAGCACGGAAACAAGAAGAAGTCAGAAGGCGACACGTCCGGACTGTAGGAAGGCTGGAGGACCACCGGAACGTTCACCCAGGCCAGGTAGGCGCTCACGATGAAGGCGGTGTGGCTGTGCGCGTTATTGTGGTGAAGCTTCCAGCTGTCCTTGATGTCCCTTCACTTGCATGCGACGCTTCTTTTCAGCCTTTTCAGGACTTCCAAGTAGTAAGCAGCATTCACGGTCTGTCCTTGCGGGACAAACTCGTAGTGGATGATCCCCTTCACTCCGAAGAACTTGATCGCGTACCGTTGCTCTAACGAACTTTCCATTCCGCCGTGTAACGCACTACCGCACAGTGGTTCCCGTCAAGGCTGATCCTACCGCTCGCTCCATTGCGTTGTGAAGCCAACACCCACCGTCGCCGTCACTGGCGAGGTACGTTCGCGTCAGAACAAAATGAGGCTCATTACTTTTGAATCCTACCCTGTATTTTATGGATTTTGGATTGCTGATCACAAAAATCGGCCTTAAATTTTACTACCAAGTACAATTTTATTGCAATTGCCTATGTTTGTGATTTTCTCAAATATTATAAGTGTACATATACAGTACAACAACAACTGAAACATCTGTGGTGACACTGCTATTAGGAAATCCTCTCAGATATACCAAGTGCTGTAAAAAAACAGCCATGCTACAGAGTCTTATTACATTAAAAAGAACTGGCCACTCCATAAGCATCTGGCTCCAGGCCAGAAAAGTGTTGCACATAAACCACTTGCTGACCCTGCTTTTCACATAAAACTCAGTGAAATTGGTGAACAACAAAGGTGAAGGATTTCGATATTTGATGTTTCCAAGAATGACTGATGCCAAGGTAAGGGAAGACATTTTTTGTTCGTCCACAAATCAGACGCATCATCAATGATAGGCAGTTTGAAGATCTACTAATGAGGCCGGAGGAAATCACATAGAAGGCATTGAAGGATGTGTTTGTGAATTTTCTTGGCAATTGCAGAGTTCCAAACTACATCCAGCTGATTGTTCATTCAAGCATACAAAACCATGAAGTGCAGCATGTCGCTAAAGATTCATTTTCTGCATTCACACTTGGACTCCTTCTCTGCTACTCTTTGTGCAGTCATTGATGGATATGGTGAAAGGTTTTACCAGGACTTTACAGCAATGGAAAAGCAGTATCAGGGCAAGTGGAATCCATCACTGTTTGTTGACTATTGTCGGACACTGAAAGGAGAAGCATCAGCTGATGAGTAGAAAAGAAAATCAGCAGACAAACATGTTTAAGTCCCTGGAGCTAAGGCAATGTTTTATCTTCATTAAGCGATTAAGAAATACAAGTTAATTTAATCTTTCTACAAATTCATATGTCATACAGTCATTCAGAAATTAAAAATGTGTTTAACTTAAAGGTGTCTATCATAATGACCAAAAATGTTCATGAAGCAGAACATTTGAAGAAAATTGCTATCCAATGTTTTTAATGCAGAATATGATATTTATGCTGTTATGAGTTGATGTGTATTCTCGGTTTTGCATGAAATCATAAGTCATATTTTAATAGTGCATTTAGTTATAAATAAAAGCCATATGTAGGATCTTCCATTGTGTTTGTAAGAAAAACACATTTTTCCTCGATTTCCCTCTCTGCTCCACAGTTTAAAATTACAAATCAAACAATGCAGATGTGATTAAATTACACATTGCAGACTTTGCAGACTTTTTCCCACATGATCCCCCCATTTCAGGGTATCATATAGTTTTGGACACAGCAATGGCAGGTCTATTAAAGCAGTCATATTTAGGACTTTGTCACATATCCCTTGCATTCAATGGCTGCTTGAAGTCTGCGATTCATAGAAATCACCAGGTGCTGAGGGGCTTGTCTGGTGATGCTCTGTCAAGCCTCTAATACAGCCATCTTTAGCTCTTTCTTGTCCCCTTAAGTTTTCTCTAAATAAAATTGGATTTAAATTCAGGTGCCTTGCTTGGCCATTCAAGAATTGTCCATATTTTAGTTTTGAAATCTGTTGTGTTGTCTTTGCAGTATGATTGGATTATTATCTTGTTATAAGGCGAAGCACCATGCAATGTTTTTGGAGATCTTTATTAGAACTTGAGCAGATTTCTATGAACCTCAGAATTCATTGTGTGACTGCCATCAGTATTTTCATCATCAATGAAGAAAAGTGTTCCAGCACCTGTGGCAGCCATACATGTCCAGCCATAACACCCCCACCACCATATTTAACAGATAAGGTGGTCTGCTTTGGATCTTGGGCAGTTCCTTTTCATCTCCACACTTTGCTCTTGTCATCACTCTGATCAGGTTCTTCTTTGTCCACAAGGCCTTTTCCCAGAATTCTCCCGGCTCTTTGAAGTTCTTTTTCATAAACTGTAATCTGGCCATCCTGTTTTTGTGGCTAACTAGTGATTTTCGTCTTGCAGTGTGGCCTCTACTTTTCTGTTTGTGAAGTCTTCTTCAGACAGTTGGCTCTAAAACATTCTCATCTGCCTCCTGAAGATTGTTTTTGATCTGTCAGACACGTATTTGGGGCTTTTTCTTTTTCACTAGCCAACCCGCGGTATACCATACGCCACATAATCAGGCAGTTTTTTTAATGGTTTTTAAGTACAGGGAGAAAATTAACATTTGAAAAATCGGTAATGTAATAAATCAGCAAGAAAAGGAACATTGTAACATTGCATGGAACGAACCAACACACAATCGTCCGTGACTAAAAACTCGCGGACCGCCATTGCGCCGTTGAGTCGTTGTTGTCTTTGCACAGTCAACATGCACCTGTGACTCACATAGACTTTTCATTGCTCTGTGCGGTTTTGGCTGCTTTTCTATATATAATCCACCAAGACACAAGACCACGGCAGTAGCGCGAATTGCTGTATGTAGCGTGTAAAACAGTTTGCTATGGCGTACGCGGTCGTGCGTCGTAACCGAAAAGACCGCTTACTTTATTGTGTTTTAACCTCAGTTGTAAAGGATTGTTTTAAGGATCCCATGGGATACCCCTCGCAAACCGTTTTACACGCTGCATATGGCGACTCACCTCTCATGAGAAACATGCCTCTATGAACAGTCAAGGTGGCTCGGAAGTACATGAGGCCTCTACGACAGACGAATATAAATGACGCCGTTCTTTCTGTGTCGTCGCGTCCGAGTCTAGGAGTTGGTGGACGTGGCTCCTCCCTGCATGCGCCATAGGTGTCTTACTTGTCGGTGGCTTAGTGAATCCACGCCTCTTCTGGCGTGCTTTCCATGGGTGTCTTGCTTTAGTGAATCTATACTAATAAAAGGCAAAGCCCTCACTCACTCACTCACTCACTCACTCACTCACTCACTCACTCACTCACTCACTCACTCACTCACTCACTCATCACTAATTCTCCAACTTCCCGTGTAGGTAGAAGGCTGAAATTTGGCAGGCTCATTCCTTACAGCTTACTTACAAAAGTTGGACAGGTTTCATTTCGAAATTCTACGCCTAATGGTCATAACTGGAAGGTATTTTTCTCCATTAACTGTAATGGAGTAGAGCTGCAAAGACATAGGGGCGGAGTTTCGTGTGACATCATCACGCCTCCCACGTAATCACGTGAACTGACTGTGAACGCAGTACGTAGAAAACCAGGAAAACCTACAAAAAGCGCTTAAGAAAACATGCATTATATAATTGAGAAGGCAGTGAAACAATAAGAAGCGAGCGAGTGGCATATACTACCATATTCATGAGTGCTGCTACCTCGGAAAGAAAGCAAGGTGTAAACCTAAACTTTAAATTAAGTTCATAGACAAGCTACCACTGGCGTTTCACATGCCCACAGGTAATGTGGGATACAAATTTAATGAGAGGACGCAGGATATAAACGAGAGTTTTGATCACTTTGTAACTAAGTTAAAATTGCAGGTGAAGGGGTGTGCTTATGCAAATTCCGAGAGACTGTGTTTGTGGGGATTGACAGTTTAAGGCGGGTGGGGGAGTCACGTCATCATCTCCCCTCCCATTAACCTCAAGTTAATACACACGCTGTCTCTAGAGTTTCAACACACTGAATCCTCCAGGCACTACTTACAAAAGGTCACATTGACAAGCATGTTACGCTATTTTTAAAATCTTTCCTTTTCTTAGCACAAGCACAGCTGAGAAGCTTGATGCATGTGCTCCATAACGCGTTGAAAAATAATGCATTTAATCACACTTTGCATTACAAGCAAAGGGGAGCTTTTGTCAATGCATGATTTCCTGGTACACCGATTACATTGATCAGCGCATCCTGATTCATTTTACCCTCGCACCACCTTAGTTTGAGAAGAAGTATGAAAAAATATGAGGTTAACACAGAAAAACAGATCACCAATTCAAGCTTTATGAATAATCGATTCGCCATCAATAATTGTTTTGGTAAAGCCATCCTCCTTCCATTTTATAATTTTTCCGCCACTAGCCATGATTAAATGAACGGTAAAAAAGTAAGAGCGAAGTGAGGGTGACTTATTTAGGCAGGAATATATATATATATTTCTACACCACGGCAAAATAATATTAAGGCGATTCACACTTTCTTTGCACGTATACGATTATCAGGTCCTCAGCTCGGATTATGAACACACGCATACAGTGGAGGACTCACAGTGCCATCACAGCCGATTAATGGCGGGGACGTCTCACCAGTCTACACAAGACCCATCGCGACTGTCCCCAAAAAGCGATCATAACGTCAGCGAACACATCTCTCTATACTATATAAAAAAAAAGGCAACTTTCCTTTCTTTACACCTTTTTTCCTTTTATCCCAAACCAAAGTCTTTCTCTCTTAACACGGCAGAGGACACAAAAATAATTTTCTTTAATTGCCGGTAAGGCACATTACCAGAGGCACAAATTTGAACGTTCACGTAGAAAATGTGATTTTTATACCACAGCCGTCGTGTAGCGCCTTTCGAAAGGGATCTACTACCGAGAGATGATCCATATACATTTTAGCTGCTGTTAGTTACTTACCTGTTTTGTTACACAGTCTTTAAAATGTAGTTTACCCAAACCACTCCAGTAGTGCTCAATGTACCTGTACTTCTTAAAACGTTAATGTTTTACTGTTTAATAACTTATAGACTATATTTCATTATTTTTCCCTTGCACTCAGTGACCAAAGCTATACACACACATATAGACACATACAAACATACACACAAGTATATGTATGTGTATATATATGTATGTATGTGTATATATATATATATACACACACACCCCTATCTAGATTATATGTATATATATATATACACACACACACACACACACACACACATACATACATACATACATACATACATACATACATACATACATATATATAATTTGTGTGTGTAGATATGTATATAGATACGTAGATATGAAGATATGTATGTGTATATATATGTATATTATATATATATGTATGTATGTGTGTATGTGTGTGTGTATATATATATGACAGCAACAATCCAAGCTGTGAGAAAACAGTAAAAGGAGGCGTGTCAGGCGTGTGGTACATTTTCTGATGCAGCTACGAAAACAACTTTGTGGCGCTGCCACCAAATACACAAAACAATTACTTTGACAATCATGTTACATTATTTTTAAAATGTTTCCTTTTCTTTTTCATAACTTCTTTAACACATGACATCGCTGCGAAGCGCGGGTATTTTGCTATATATACATATCACAGCGACACTCATAACAGTGACAAAACAATTACATTGACAATCATGTTACGTTATTTTCAAAATGTTTCCTTTTCTTTCTCTTTCCTTCTTTAACACACTACTTCTCCGCTGCCAAGCGGGTATTTTATATATATATATATAGATAGATAGATAGAGATATATATAGATAGATAGATAGAGGTATATATATATATAGATAGATAGATATATATATATAGATAGATATGAGAACAACATAGATAGATAGATAGATAGATAGATAGATATGAGAACAACACTCATATCAATGACAAAACAATTACATTAACAATCATGTTACGTTATTTTTAAAATTTTTCCTTTTCTTTTTCGTACCTTCTTTAAAACACTACTTCTCCGCTGCGAAGCGTGGGTATTCTGCTAGTTATATATATAGATAGCGAGAATTTTGTCATCACTAGTGGAGCTCTTCCTTGGCCTACTAGTTCCTTAGTGATTACTGAGCTCATTGTTGTGTCTTCTTAATTACAGTCCACACAGTTGATTTTGGTCATCCTAAGGTTCTAACGATGCCTCTAATGGTTTTGTTCTTGTTTGTCAGCCTCATAATGGCTTCTTTGACTTTCGTTGGCACAGCTCTTGTTGAACAACGTCAACTACAGACTCCAAAAAGGTAGAAGCAATTCGAGGTATCTTCTGAAGCAATGAAACCCACCTGAGGAATCACAAACACCTGTGACACCAATTGTCCCAAACTTTATGGTGCCCAGAAATCATTTCTACACGACTTGACCAGAATGTATCAAATATCCTTAATGAAAGTCTGCAATCTGCACTTTAATCACGTCTGAATTATTTGATTTGTAATTTTAAACTGTGGCACCATAGGCGGTTTTAGACGGGGGCCAACAGGGGCCAGTGCCCCTGTAGAACTGGCCCAGGCCCCTGTTATGGCCCCTGTGCTGAAGAGATAAAATTTTAATTAATTACTTACGGTGATGTTCTGTGCCCCCATGAAAAAACACTGGCCCCACCCTGGCCCCCCAGTAAATTTGGTCTGGAACCACCACTGTGTGGCACAGTGTGGGAAATCGAGCAAAATTATGTGTTTGTCCCAAACATTATGGAGGGCTCTGTAGGTATTTTACTTTAAATAAATAGTAGAGTAGATTATATATAAATCATTCCTTAAAATACCTTAATGTCTTTTAATTTTGCTAAAAATTATTCTGCATGAAAGTAAACAGAGGATACCTTAGTGTAGCATTTGAGCCACCCTTTTCAACTCAGACAGCATTGTCTAATTTTTATTAGTATGCTCAGTCAGTCTGGGAGTGTTTATGGTAAGTTAGCTTAGTGCAGTGAGGCAGTCTGCCATAAAGCTACCATAGGAAACTGACCAGTGTTTACTCTGTTAAAACATGAAGCCTTGTTGGATGGCTGAATGAAAGCATTCGCAGCCATTGTAACAACCACAGGAGGTACTGCTGATCCAGGGTCCCGCTAAATGTGTTCTATCTGCAAGTGCTCCACAGGAGGGGAGTTCATGATTAGTATCTTTTCTGATGGACGTCGGAATTGTATATTCCGCTCTCTGCTGCTTTAAACACTTTGCTTTGTCAGATGTGAGCCATTCATTTAGTTTGCTTTGTTGTAGATGTTGTGCCATTTTTGGGACTGCTTGTTATGTACAATAGAAGTAGGAAACAATCTCAGTGAGGACAGAGAATGTGTCTATTCATTTACCAATGAAACTTCCCATTCTGTATAGTGTTGCTCCATTATTAAACAGTGGCACTCTGCTGTTACTGTTTCTACAGCCGTGTTTTAAAGGACAACAGTGTCAAACAATTCCCTGTAATATAAAAACATTAAAATCCTAGAACTAAGACGTTGGTTGTTTTTCTTAAGAAATATTTTACAATTCTTTAAATAGTCCAAACATATGGTGCTAGCAATATACTGTATTTTATGAAAATGTTTTGAAAATACAAAGGACTGAGATTCTTTTGCAGGAAAATGTTTAAAACTAAAGCAGTATTTAGGGCAGCTAATGACGTACTTTATTTTGGCCGATTAAAGAGCTTCACTCCTGACTTTAATGAGAAAGCAGTCAGCCTTGTAGTTAAAATCACATAGTTTATGAAAACAATGTCAGTAGTGTATGTGAAGTATCTTTTAATAAAATGTACACCATAGGTTAATTTATATTAATTTGAGTGAGGCAGAGAATGAAAAGGCCAAAGCTGGGGTCAATATACTGAAATCTTAGATGTTGGCCAATGTGACATTGTGCATTTTTCTAATTTTGTTGCACAGGACTGAATTCAAAATGAGTTTTTAAAAATAATGTTAGGTTATTTTATAAAACAATTTAATAACTCAAATGTCAGTCCTTTAAAATCAGCATTGTGGTCCACAGGGGGTGCCAGAGAGCCCCAAACACAACCGCAGAGACACAAGCCCTCAGTGGAAACATAAGGCTTATTAGTCACAATTACCTTACAAAAGGCTTTTTTATACAGTGCATGCATATTCCAAAATGGATTAAATTCATTTTTTTCCTCAAAATTCTACACACAACACCCCATAATGGCAACGTGAAAAAAGTTTACTTGAGGTTTTTGCAAATTTATTAAAAATAAAAACTGAGAAATCACATGTACATAAGTATTCACAGCCTTTGCTCAATACTTTTTCGATGCACCTTTGGCAGCAATTACAGCCTCAAATCTTTTTGAATATGATGCCACAAGCTTGGCACACCTATTCTTGGCCAATTTCGCCCATTCCTCTTTGCAGCACCTCACAAGCTCCATCAGGTTGGATGGGAAGTGTCAGTGCACAGCCATTTTAGGATCTCTCCAGAGATGTTCAATCAGATTCAAGTCTGGGCTCTGGCTGGGCCACTCAAGGACATTCACAGAGTTGTCCTGAAGCCACTCCTTTGATATCTTGGCTGTGTGCTTAGGGTCGTTGTCCCGCTGAAAGATAAACAATCGCCCCAGTCTGAGGTCAAGAGCGCTGTGGAGCAGGTTTTCATCCAGGATGTCTCTGTACATTGCTGCATTCATCTTTCCTTTTATCCTGACTAGTCTCCCAGTTCCTGCCGCTGAAAAACATCCCCACAGCATGATGCTGCCACCACCATGCTTCATTGTAGGGATGGTATTGGCCTGGTGATGAGCGGTGCCTGGTTTCCTCCAAACGTGATGCCTGGCATTCACACCAAAGAGTTCAATCTTTGTCTCATCAAACCAGAGAATTTTGTTTCTCATGGTCTGAAAGTCCTTCAGATGCCTTTTGACAAACTCCAGGCGGGCTACCATGTGCCTTTTACTAAGGAAGTGGCTTCTGTCTGGTCACTCAACCATACTGATTGGTGGATTGCTGCAGAGATGGTTGTCCTTCTGGAAGGTTCTCCTCTCTCCACAGAGGACCTCTGGAGCTCTGACAAAGTGACCATCGGGTTCTTGGTCACCTCCCTGACTAAGGCCCTTCTCCCCCGATCACTCAGTTTAGATGGCTGGCCAGCTCTAGTTAGAGTCCTGGTGGTTTCGAACCTCTTCCACTTACAGGTGATGGAGGCCACTGTGCTCATTGGGACCTTCAAAGCAGCAGAAATTTTTCTGTAACCTTCCTCAGATTTGTGCCTCGAGACAAGCCTGTCTCGGAGGTTTACAGACAATTCCTTTGACTTCATGCTTGGTTTGTGCTCTGACATGAACTGTCAACTGTGGGACCTTCTATAGACAGGTGTGTGCCTTTCCAAATCATGTCCAATCAACTGAATTTACCACAGGTGGACTCCAGTTAAGCTGCAGAAACATCTCAAGGATGATCAGGGGAAACAGGATGCACCTGAGCTCAATTCTGAGCTTCATGCCAAAGGCTGTGAATACTTATGTACATGTGCGTTCTCAATTTATTTATTTTTAATAAATTTGCAAAAACCTCAAGTAAACTTTTTTCACGTTGTCATTATGGGGTGTTGTGTGTAGAATTCTGAGGAAAAAAATGAATTTAATCCATTTTGGAATAAGGCTGTAACATAACAAAATGTGGAAAAAGTGATGCGCTGTGAATACTTTCCCGATGCACTGTACATATAAACCACCAGAATTATACATTCTTGCTTCTCCTCCACTCCTCCCAGATGAGTGCTGTTTCTTTTCTCACCCGACTCCAACTCGCCTGGATGTGGAAGAGCGGCTCCTTTTATCTTGAACCTGGCAGTACTTCATGTGCCAGGTCATAGCCTGATGAAAGTACTTCCTGGTCATTTAGAAGTCTTGTAAAATAGGGATTACCAGTCTCAACAGCAGGTCCCCACAAAATCAAACGGGGCTGCCCCACAGGACTACAATTCCCAATATGCCTTGTGGGTAGTCATGTGGGAGTCCTGGACTGGTAGTGCTGCCATCTAGTGCATGGGGAAGCTACTGCTCCAAATAAAATGTCTCCCCATCTTTCTTAATTACAGTAAGCCCATGCCTGTCGTCCCTTACAGGATCAGTCATTAAGAAATTGAAAGAGTATGGCACAGCTATAAATCTGCCTAGAGCAGGCCATCCACAAAAACTGAGCAATTATGCAAGAAAATGACTAGTGAGGAAGGTCACCAAGAGACCTATGAGAACTCTGAAGGAGTTGCAAGCGACAATGAATAGGACTGGTGAGACTGTGCAGACAATAATTGTTGCCCTAGTCCTTTACCAGTTGAAGCTTTATGGGAAAGTTTGCAAAACAGTTTGCTAGAAGGCAAACTGGAAGAAGGTTCTATGGCCTGATGTGACCAGAATTGGGCTTTTTTGTCCATCAGACTGGGCGTCGTGTTTAACATAAGCCAAACACTGCACATTATCAAAAACGCGCCATTCCCACTGTGAAAAGGTGAACTATGATAGAGATGGAAATGCTTGTCCATGCTTTTATCTTGTCTTGCCTAGACTATTGTAATTCACTGTATACTGTACATGTTTAAGCAAATCTGCCTTAAATTGTAGCCTAATTGTACAAAATGCAGCTGCCAGGCTTTTAGCTAGATCCAACTGGAGGTCTCATATTACACTGATTTTATCATCCCTCCATTGGCAGCCAGGAGAACTTAGAATTCAACTTACTTAAGGAGCTCTCCATGGCCAGGCCCCCAGTACATTAGTGACCTTGTGCAGGCTTATATTGCTATTCAAGCTCTTTGATCCGGGAAACAGAGTCTAATTTTTGTACCACAGACCAAACTGAAGCTACGTGATGAATGTGCCATTCAGTCTTTTGTGCTGATGTTATGGAATAATGTCCCCCTGGTCCTGCATCAGGGTCCTTTCATTGAGATGTTCAATGGTCAGATTAAGAGGTACTCGTTTAGACAAGCTTTTGGGTAGCAATTCTGGGAACCAAATTGTTTTATTGTTTGTTGATTCTGTTATTCAAATCACTGGTTTTTCTATGAATGTTTTGTGGCCTTTGCCTGTAAAAATGCATTTTTACTTACTTAGTTGTGAAGGTAAAATGAATGCAGCCAAATACAGGGAAAAGAAATCTGACGCAGTCCACAAGAAACCTGCAACTTATGAGAATATTTGTTTTTGAGCAACAACCTCAAGTATAAAGCCAAAGCTACAAAGGAATGGGAACAAAATAGAAATGTTAATGTTCTGGAGTGACCATGTGAGTCAATCCAATTGAGAATTCATTTCTGCACGTCAAAAAGACCGTTCACTCATAATCTCCATGAAACCTGACAGAGCCTGAGCAGTTTTGCAGAGAAGAATGGAGGAAAACTGCACAGTCCAGATGTACAAAGCTGACAGAGATCTGTTCACGCAGACTCAAAGCTGTCATGGCTGCCAAAGGAGCATCTACTAAATACTCACTTGAAGGGGATGAATACTTGTGAGATTCTGGTGGTCTGGGTTAACTCCACACTTCCTTGTCACATCCAGGAGCCTCTTCAACGTGGAACAATCCAAAGTCATGAACTGAGATGAGATGAAAAAAATGAGGACACACACGTCCAGCAAGGGCTTTGTTCAAAAAGCGTCAGTGCTTTTATTTAAAATTAATCCAGAAAAAGTGAAAACAATCCATAAAAAATCCAATAAATAAGCCATAAACAATCCTAAAATTGAAGTTATAATCACAGGCAGGAGGCTATTCCTTAAACGCACATAAACCCCAATGCTTTCTTCCTAAACATGACGTCACCTCTGCTTATCCTGTCTGACCCTTGCAACCAGAGGAGACATCCTTCTGAAAGGGGCAGTCAACTCTAAATACCTGGCTTGAGTCCACATCGCCTGTCCTTTGGCGTCTGTGGGAGACAACTCACCAAGGGCTGCTTCTACTCCCCAGCATCACTCAATAAGAGCGCCCCTTCTTCAGCCCCCGGCTCCTCTACCTGACCACCTGCCTCCATTCCTCGTTAGCATGAACTCCCCCAATCCTGCCTCTCGCTCTTTCCATTTCTTCCTTTCGCTTTAACCTCCATCCCCCCTTTTTGTTCTTTCTCTGTTCTTTCTGTCCTTTTTTCCCCCTTCCCTCTGCCATGTAGTCTTCTTTATATGGCACAGATGAGACCCTCCACACTCTCTGAGGTGTGAATGAGACACCTGACTAGTCTGCTCGTGTTTGCACGTGAGTGTGCGATTAGCCAAGCACTGCAATTAAAATCAGAGCACTGGCGTCATGTGCATACCTGCACCTGTTCTGAGCCTGCATGCTCTTGGGATGCAATTATTTATTTAAAAACCTGCACAACGCCACAGACCACTTATCACAGTGATGAATTATTTTGTGTTTTATATTTGAAATTATTTTAGACCATTTTGCACTTTGACATTAAAGTGGCTTTTTCTGTTGATCAGTGTCCAAACAGCCAAATTAATGCAATGTGTTTTAATGTTATATAATAATAAAATGTGAAAACCTCCAAAATGGTGAATACTTTACATAGGCACTGTAAACAATTAAAAAAAATAGCCAGTCCACTGACTCGATTGTAATAATTCACTGTGCCAAATAACAACAGCAACATTTTGAACTCATTTATTATCCCAAAGAAATCCTGTAGTTCTGTGGCACTTGTAGTCTGTAGCAGCCATTCTGACCGTGTGCCAGTTAGGTGACAGTACAGGTCCAGTTTCACCTGAGGTGGCTTTCTGCGTGGAAATTGTTAAATGTTGTCTGCTTCATTCATATTTTTGCATTAGTAATTTTTTGGAAGCCCTCAGAAATGGATAAGCAGTGGAACTGCAAGAAGGAGATGCTGGCTTTGTTTTTTTTATCACTGTAGTGCCACCATTTGAAACTGCACATACCCTGGCCACAATATCTATCTGTTTGCAATGGTGGGTAGAGGGGCTTTCCATTCACTATTCTGGACTTCTGATTTATTGGAGGCTTGTCTGGGGCTTTGGTCCTGCTTTGTGACTTTTTGCTAACTCTTCTGATGCCCCTTGCCAGCCATGCAGTGTTTCACAGTATGAGGTGAGTTGGGGTTGTCAGTGTCATGTACGGTAAGCAGAGAGGTTGTATTATCTGTTTGAAGAACCGTAGATAAAGAATTGTGAGACTGAGCAAACAAAGCTGGAAATACAATGTAGGTTTTGTTGTTGGTGAAAGAAGTGTTTATCCTCCTTACTATGGGAACAAAATAACTGATTTTATCCAAACCACAAGAAATAATTCTGACCTGAAACTTGTAAGAATGTACTAATGGAAATCTCACTCTATATAATCTGATGAATGGACAAGAAAAAGTGCCCTGGTGACCAAAGGTTAAGTGTTCTGGAGTATTATAAATCCAATTTATTTTGCCTGGCTGAAATGCTCTTACAGCAGTGGCGGAATTCTATTATTGTTGCTGTGCCTTTTATGGAGACAAACACTTCTGTCTTCTAAGACCTCTACAGTGATAACATATTTTCAGAGCCTGAAGAGCCACAGAGGTGTTTTTTACACTGCATCTCGTTATTTAGATCAAATGGTAATAGTAACATAGTAAAATGTAAATGAAGTTTAAAAATAAAAAATTTACAAGTAAGGAATCAACACAGGGATAAGGAATAAGGAAGAAAAAATCGAATCTTTTAGAAATACTGAGTTAAACTTCTGTCTGTATGGTAGGGAGACTCACCAGCTTACCCATCTCCAAAAGAGCCCAAAATCAGACCTGGAATGCCTCAATGGGCTTTTAACAGGTTCTGTTTTTTGATAGCCCTCCAGCCTTGACTCCCTAAGAAAACAAGATAGAAACTTGACACAAAAAATTTCTATGGAAAAAAAAAATGGAAGAAATCTCGGAAAAGGCCAGAGACCCCCTTCCAAGCAGGTTTGGCATGCAATGGGTGTCAAATAATGGGGCAAATGCAACACAGGACAACATAATGGGGTAAATGCAAAACAGATCATGGAGCTAGATGGCCGTTCTCTCATTTGCACCTCAAAGATATAATACAATAGTACAAAATACTATGTTCTTGCACACCAACCAAAGCACTCTTCTTTCTTACTTCATCTCCCTTATAACTCTGGATGTTACTCTCATCTGTGCCCATTAAACCCCCTCCTGGAGTCTTTTCTGGTAAAACCCTGGACCCATTTCCTGGCTGAGAGGTATCTATAGGGTGGTCCAAATCTAATTATGCAATTTTCATTACGCTATAACATATTAAGTTTATTACATAGAAAATCACCCGAAAAAATTCTGGACCATCGAGAAGTGTGCGAACTGACAACATGAAGAATCGCCTTCATGCCAAACTGGAATCGTCCCCGCATAAATCAAAGTCATCTAGATTATCTGGATCTGCATAATTAGATCTGGACCACCTTGTACAGGGATGCAAACCTAGGACTCCATCTAGTGGTCGCTGGTGCTTCTGCACAGCTCACACCATTTAACCCATAAAGCAGGTGTTCCCAGCCAGGGGTGCCTGCATTCTGAGGGGGTGTGAAAAGGCATTTCAGGCAGTGTGACAAAGAGGAATGCCATGTCGCGATTCACCAAAATTGAGTGAGGTGTGTTGTCCGACTTTATCATGGTACAATTGGCGTCTTGCAATCCACCACCATTTGTAGGTCATTTATTAGTTAGCGCAGCGGTTCTACGATATGAAAAGAATCAAGCATTGTACACGCAGTCGTCACCCATCAATGTGCCACAGATTTGCACATTCTCACAAGTCCCTTGCGTTCATAAAGGCAAAAAGCGATTCATAGAGAAGGACAAGGTCTAGTATTGAATTCTGTGCAAGCCCTGGTTATGTACTGTCACTGACTTCAAGGCTTGAGTGACATTTTTGCCAGTTTGGGGACAAGGGGGAATGAATTGGATGCAGCACCCGCTGCTTAGCCACATGCAATCTCTCCTGCCGGTGGTCCTGGCAGAAACGCAGCCTTTTTAACTGTGTAGCACATCTGTTTCTGAACTGCAGTCCAGGTGTTATTGGGGACAAAGCTCGTTCGAACCCTAAATCCAAAGAGGACTGTTTCATTTATGTTAGGTAGAATGCCCAGAGGGGACTGGGCGGTATCATGGTCTGGAATCCCTACAGATTTTATTTTTTCTCCAGCCGTCTGGAGTTTTTGTTTTTCTGTCCCCTGGCCATTGAACCTTACTCTTATTCGATGTTAATGTTGATTTATTTTTTTATAATTATGTCTTTCATTTTTCTATTCTTTAATATGTAAAGCACTTTGAGCTACTGTTTGTATGAAAATGTGCTATATAAATAAATGTTGTTGTTGTTGTTGTAGGATCATCAATTGATTGTCCGAGCTCTATGGAGGCACATTTACAAGATAATAATATATATATACAGTACAGGCCAAAAGTTTGGACACACCTCCTCATTCAATGTGTTTTCTTTATTTTCATGACCATTTACAGCACTCCATCACTCTCCTTCTTGGTCAAATAGCCCTTACACAGCCTGGAGGTGTGTTTGGGGTCATTGTCCTGTTGAAAAATAAATGATCGTCCAACTAACCTGACTTCTGCACAACACAACTGCTGGTCCCAACCCCATTGATAAAGCAAGAAATTCCACTAAATAACCCTGATAAGTCACACCTGTGAAGTGAAAACCAGTTCAGGTGACTACCTGTTGAAGCTCATCGAGAGAATTCCAAGAGTGTGCAAAGCAGTAATCAGAGCAAAGGGTGGCTATTTTGAAGAAACTAGAATATAAAACATTTTTTCAGTTATTTCACCTTTTTTGTTAAGTACATAACTCCACATGTGTTCATTCATAGTTTTGATGCCTTCAGTGAGAATCTACCAATGTAAATGGTCATGAAAATAAAGAAAACACATTGAATGAGGAGGTGTGTCCAAACTTTTGGCCTGTACTGTATAACTATATATATATATATACTAATAAAAGGCAAAGCCCTCACTCACTCACTCACTCACTCACTGACTCACTGACTCACTCACTGACTCATCACTAATTCTCAAACTTCCGTGTAGGTGGAAGGCTGAAATTTGGCAGGTTCATTCCTTACAGCTTCCTTACAAAAGTTGGGCAGGTTTTATATCGAAATTCTACGCGTAATGGTCATAACTGGAAGCAGTTTTCTCCATTTACTGTAATGGAGATGAGCTTCAACGCCGTGGGGCGGAGTTTCGTGTGACATCATCACGCCTCCCACGTAATCACACAGTACATAGAAAACCAGGAAGACCTCAAAAACATGCATTATATAATTGAGAAGGCAGCGAAACAATAAGAAGCGGCGAGTGACATATACAACCATATTCATGAGTTCTGCTACTTGAAACAAAGCACGATGTAAACCTACACTTTAAATTAAGTTCATAGACAGGCTGCGCTGGCGTTTGTAATTTAGTGCCTGCCCATATAAGGCCGTCCGTCAGCGGCAATCCAATAGCAAACTGCCACGGGTAAATATTCACGGGTGAAGGACTGTGCTTATGGAGAGGAAGATGAGATGGTCAGGGTGGTGTTTGACACAAACTCAGCGAAACTGCGAGAGAAAGTTTTAAGTGCCAGGACTAAGGTAACATTAAATACAGCCATGGACATAGCACGAGATGGCACCAGCACAGCTGGGAACCTTCGATGCATGTACACGGCGGCTCACGTGAACTGGCGCGTGCACAGATAAAAGCAACAGTTCCAAAGAGCTGAACAAAACCGAATTACACAATTGAAAAGGCAGCAAAAATATGAAGCGTCTCATACATACAAGCATATTCATAAATCCAACTACTGCGGAAACAAAGCACACGTTGGAAAAAGTCAATGTCCGCTAAAGGAAGACAGTGTAAAAAACCCGTGCATGCAGTGTGTCAGGTCTCAGATAAAGAAGAAGACGAGCTGTTTATTGATGCAGTAAGAAACGAATCGATGAATGAAACCTGTCATCTTTACAGCGATTGACAAACACGGAATGTAACTTGAACACAACACATCCTACAAATACGAACCTGATTGAAAGAAATAATGATAATCAAATCCTTGATGACAGCAACACTCAGTAACACTCACAAAACAAATACTGTATATTGACAGTCATGTTACGTTATTTTTAAAATGTTCCCTTTTCTTTTCTAGCTTTTTAACACACTACTTCTCGCTGCGATCGCGGGTATATATATATGTATATATATATCCCGATCTACATACTCGAATAATGGATACTTTATTAGCCATCAATGATTGTTTTGGTAAAGCCATACTCAGTGTATTCATTAGATGAGCGGTAAAAAGTAAGAGCGAGGGAGGATGACTTATTGAGGCATGCAGGCTGTAGTGCGCGTCAACTCTATCTGAATTGCGATCACATTTGAAAAATATATCTTTTCAAGTTCTATTTAGTCCATATGTGTCAAACTCAAGGGCGCGGGCCACATCCGCCCGGCGTAATTATATCCGCCCCGAGATCATTTTATATACTGTATTATTGTTATTAATGGCCGGGTATATGAAGCGCTGGTAACACAATAAACTACAGATCCCATAATGCAGCGCTTCAGCTGCCTTGCCAACACTTACCGCGTTAATCAAGTCTAGCTTATGATGCTGCAAGTTATTGCGAAGCTAGCTCACACGATGCTGAAGAGAAAAGTTGATTCTGAAAATAGAGCCTTTAAAACCGATGGGAGGCTGAGTATATGTTTACTGAACCCGTGTGTCTCATTTGTGGAGCTAATGTGGCTGTAATTACAGAATTTAATCTAAGGCGGCACTATGAAACAAAACATCAGGGTAACCTGAAAGACCTGAATGCAATGCAGAAGATACAGAAAGCAGAAGAATTAAATAAGAATCTGACACTTCAGCGGACGTTTTACCGTGCACAATCACAAAGTGATTTCAAGTGAAGCTGCTTTTATGGGAGACACAACCACTTGCCCCACTTTCCCTGTTGCCAAGTAATGTTAAACCAAGTCGTCACTACGGTGTTCCCAAATCGCACTTTGCTGATAAACTGAGCGCACTGAGTTTGCACGGCGCTTTGGTGACTTTGAAGAACAAAAAGTCCGTCTACATGCGGCTCGAACCTTGTGCATGTTTGGTAGCACATATCTGTGTGAGAAGCTCTTCTCAGTGATAAAGACTAACAAAACAGCACACAGGAGTCGCCTCACTGATGAGCACCTGCAATCCATCCTGAGAATCTCCACAACACAGAACCTCACAGCAAACAGAAACGAACCTGTTGCCAAAAAGATGCCAGGCGTCCAGCTCTAAAATGACATATGAGCAAAGACAACTGAATGATTTGATTTGTTATTGCTGAAAGGAACACATTTTATTTATATTTCCAGGTTTTGTTATGCAGCATGTTCATATTTGAATTTGTATAATTTTGACAGGATATATTTTTATGGAGAGCAAAATCTTTTGGGATATTTAAAATCTAAGTTTATTTTTATATATAAAATTACATAAGAGTAAAGAAATTTGAATGTTTGTTCTTTTAATGTTTACTTTATTTCTAACTTGTATAATTTAGACAGGATATATTTTTATGGAGAGCAAAATATTATAAGTTGTTTAAGGTTTGAGTTGATTTATTCAGGAATAATATTCCTGTCTGTTTTACCATTCCTACCAAAGATATTTCTGTCGACTAAATAAAAATTCCTTCTATTTAAAATTTAAATAGAACTTGAACAAATCGATAGTTCATAATATCCACGCAGACTTGCACGTAAGAGCGGGTGTCATCCGTTTTAACAAACAGCGTATTGCACTGATCTGAAATAGCTGTGTGTGTATATATGTAGATATGTATGTATATGTATATATATGTTTATATATGTGTGTGTGTATGTATATATATATATATATGTATTTGTGTGTATATATGTGTGTGTATGTATGTATGTGTGTATGTATATGTATGTATATATTATGTATGTATATATATGTGTATATGTATAGATATGTATATATATGTTTGTGTGTGTGTGTAAATATATATATATATTTATATATATATATATATATATATATATATGACAGCAACACTCATCACTCACAACAGTGACAAAACAATTACATTGACAATCATGTTACGTTATTTTCAAAATGTTTCCTTTTCTTTTCATTGCTTCTTTAACACACTACTTCTCCATGAAGCGGGTATTTTGCTAGTATATATATATATATATATATATATATATATATCATATATATAAATAATTTTTAAAAATCACACTTATATTAACTTAAAAAGTGTACCAAAAAGTAAAAAATAAGTCTCTTATACATTACTCGTAAAATAAAAGCGTGGGCTTTTCAACATTCATAAAACACTTCTTAAAATCTTAGTAAAAGTGCCCACTTTTTAGTCTTGGGTTGGTTTTAGTATAATTTTGTAATCAATATTTGAATACTTCCTTTAATATGTCTAGCCGTTACTAGCGCCATCTATTGGTGAAATCTTTAACTAATCTTCGTATGAAAATTTCATTTCTTAATTAACATGGATTAATTGATCAATTGATTCATGTATTGTCATCGGAAGTGAGTAAGTGTGCAAAAGTCATTTGGACAATAGGAAGTGGGTTAAATATCGATTACAATATTTGTACTAGACAACAAATAAGTGAAGTTAAAATAAGCGTGGTAATAATAATAATTACTGAGATTTCTAAAAGCAAATTGCTCAATTTATATTTAATTATGGATAGAATTATGGATAGAGTTAAAATCTTATTTTTTTGGAGTTCAATTTGTTCACCCACAGCATTGTATGTGGTTCAGTTTATGGTTCAAAAATTACAAATTTGACTTGATTTTACGTTTGTAAGGGGTGCAAACATAAATCAAACCATTTCAAGGGGTGCAGGGCACAGAAAAGGTTGGAAACCACTGCCTTAACGGGTTGGGTCACTTCCTGCATTGAGAATGTAATGTGCTGTGCCATCTAAAGGACTGGAGGGTAATGACCAGCATCCTGCTATTCTTCATGGACCTCATTGTTTTGTAGGGGGTACGTCATGATCGCTATTCTCCCTATCAGAGACCATGTGTTACCCCCTGGAGACTGAATGTTTTCTCGCCTTTTAGCCTCCCATTTTGCCTCTTTTTCTGTCCTGGCTCATACTTGGTCACCTTCCCTGTAGTCTTGTGGGAAATCTCTTCTGAATCTCTCTTCTGTCTTTTGCACACTTTGGCAGCACCCCATCTTTCCATCCTACATGTGGAGTTAT